>NW_022639741.1:57295-65089 GCF_010583005.1 Odontomachus brunneus | reverse complement strand
GAGAGAGAGAGAGAGAGAGAGAGAGAGAGAGAGAGAGAGAAGGACAGAGGGATGATAGCACACAATGAAAGAGAAAGAGAGAGAGAAAGAGGGAGAGAGAAGTAGGTAAAGTTACTTGATATGTATCCCGTCTCTTTCCGTTTCTCTTATTGTCTCTCGCCATTTACCTTCCTCCGTGTCCGTCCTTGCTATCGCCCGTCTAGATTTTGTCGATCTATGCAGGCCCAGAAACGCTTACTGCTCTATCAAGAACTCGGAAACTCTCTGCCAATGCGTCCTACTGACACGAATCACTGATGCGTCGACCTGAGCGCGAGGAGAGCCGCTTCCAGGATTCCTGGCGCCCAGGAATAGCTCTTAAAAGCATACGACGGATGCGATCCTACGTTGAATAACAGTTGCTAAAAAGACGCGCGAAAAACATCACCACTGAATAAAGACGCGAATCGAGATGAATCGAAATAAAACGTATAACCGGAACGGCCGTTCTTTGGAAAATTAGCACCAATTCTATCACGTTAGTCGCAAGATCGTTGTTTTATCTTATGCGTTTTCAGAATTTCTCGCTCAATATAAAGACTCCAGACACATGGCAATATAGTCCGGATACACTACTGAGCCCTGAGGGGTGATAAAATGCCGCCTCCGATCCTACTGAGAGGCCTCGAATCGAATAAAATTCGGGAATTTTTGATCTCGAAAGAATTTCATAAAAAAGGAGGGAGAAAAGAGCTCTCGGCGTCTAAATTTTTTTCCCATCTCGATGGAGATAGAAGGGTGCGACGTGGCCACGATTTCAAAGATGGTGCGTCTCGAATAGGGCAAATCGATAAAGGAATTTCGCGGGGCGAGAATTTTCGCACTCTTTTCTCTCAGTCCGGTTTTTCCTTTGCGCAGCGACTACTGGTCGACTTTACAATCTCGTTTATTGACAGACATCGAATGGAGATTTTGGAGAATGGACTGACAGAACCATTCGAGTCAACCTACTTTCTATTTCAGACCAGTAAAATTAATTAGAATAAAATTCAACTGCTCGACTTTACTGTTGCTACGAATATTTCGATATTAATGAGAAAATATTACCCGCGAGAAATAATATGTAACTGAATGATACGTAACTATTTTATTGAAAAAACGATAAGTAACTCAATTTTCTAAGGAAGTTAGCGGACCCGGTTTCTTGTTCCAACTTTCCTATTCCTCCGCGTTTATCTATCACGAAGCTTTTTCGGAACATTTCGACCGTAGACGCGCACTTTGTTTTTCGCATTTTCGTTTCTGTAAACCTCGTAAATGTAGAGGAAACTGACGGAAGGACGGAGGAAATGCGAGAGAAGTCCGGGCGCGTTCCCCGAGACGATCTACGACGAAATATCGTGAAATGGCAACAGACGGGACATATGTATTGGCAGTGAACGGGAAATACGCGATGGCGCAGGTAGTGGCCTTTGTTTCGATAGAAATGAGCAAAAAACGAGGAGAAGGGAGATTTTCTCGCCTCGTTCCGGTACGCTGCTCGGTGTGTTACGACGCGTCGATGTGTTTGTATGTATGTGAGTAGTGTGCTCGCGACGCTCGCGTATTGTTACGTGCGTTTCCGTCGCTATTCTCCGGTAAGACGACTCGGGGTGGAAGCGTATATTGGGACAGACTGTCAGAGATTATCGGTTCGTCGCGAAGTTCCTTCGCGGAGAATTTTTCGCGCGGGCAAACGCAGTTAATTCGCCGCTCGGCGCCAATAAAACTGCGCACGGACTTCGAGTGTAAACGAAATTTTGCGCAACTTTCTTTATCCTCGCAACTCCGCCCTGTAACTTCTTTTATTAATCCACCGTCGTTTTTCAATGAAATTTCTCGATCTTACTTCCGATGATTGACAGTCACGTCGATAGCGGTGTCCATCGAAGACGAACGGAATATAAAGCGAAAGGAGACACGACGAGAGGCGAAGAAAATTTGCATGAACGCTAAGTAGTTGTCACCTTCTGTCGGTTTTCGGAGGAATCTACAAAAGTGAACACGATGTGAAAAACTATAACACGTATTTCGACAGTCGTAGCAACAGACGCGAAAGATTTTCGCAAAAATATCGCGCGAATGCATAATGAGATTTCGCCAGAGATTTCCGAGTAACATTTTGCAGGAATTGCGACGGCTCTTTGAGTTTTCTCTCTTCTTTTTTTATTTCACTCGAATCGATGTCGCGCAAGGAGACTAGAGGAAGTAGTATCTCTGCATACATATAGCGACACCCTCGCTGACTTGAAGCGATAGTATGAATTTCCAGAGAAAATTCCTCTACGTACCGTCAGCCATGTTGCAGCTGAATAAAGTATTAGAGAACTGCTTGCTCAGTGCATTCACAAGCACGAACTTTGATACGGATCCCATGATGATACAGCATAACTCTTATTATTAAAATGGCGCTCGCTTATTCGATTCATTTAATACGCACGCGAGTAAATTAACAAGGTCACTTTTATCTCTCTATCTTTCCGTCTTTTTGCCTTTCTCGAACTTCTGCGGGAACAGTAGCTCTGTTTAAAAAGCAACGTCTCCCGAATTTTTTCAATCCCCGAAAAGGTTGCTCGTATTGGTGCCGAGTTTGATCTGCAGCGACTCTGTATTCGGAAAAGTGGATTTCCAGAGAAATTCCACTAGTCGTGGCCGCGCTTTTATACGTTCCGTCGATATATACGATACGCGATAGCGGATCCACGGAACGGCGGGATATCACCCGTGAACGTAAAATTTCTTCATTCTTTTATCCATGTACCCGCGCGCTCATCTCGCTACCATTCGCAATGTGTGGAAGCAAAGGCGGACATGATCCCAAAGGATCTGTCGGGCGAGTCTCGAACAACTCGTTGCGCGGCAGTGAGCACGCGCTTCGAATAAGATTTGACCCTACATAATGCTAACGAAGTTACGAAAAATACAAGAAAGTAAAAGATACGCCAGTGTTTGCGTGCGAATCTCTTTTACGAAGAACGGAATTTCGAGTCTCATAATCCATAAATATGTAATGCATTGTGTGCACAAACCGCACACTGCAAAGCTTTCAATCCGATTTTCCATGATTTGATTTGCGAAAACAAAAATGAATAAGCGAACATTTATAATACAAACTGTTCTACTAACACATCTTTCTCTCGAGAGTCTCGAGATTGCGGATTGACTGTACCGACAATTCGCTAAACACCCAACTAACGAGATAAGAATCTTGCTCTTTTCTCGAACACATAGAGCTATAAGTAATCAGGTTGATGAACCACGCTTCTCATTTGTACAGTCTTCACGACGCACTCGCGTCCCGACCGAGGAAAGATTCACATTGGCAGTACCCTTGTTGCATTTGCAAATTGCGCGCGGTGCAGCTGCATCGAAGTAAATTTCAACGGTGTATAGGACGACTCCGTTCCCTGGCGGGCGGAGCGTCGCGACGCCCTAATTCAGAAGCATCGCATGCCCGAAATGATGCGCGTCTTTCTCTCCCTCTTGCTCTTCTCCCTCACCTTCTCCCTCTCTCTCCCTCTCTCGTCAAGCTAAGGAACGAAAGTTCTCAAGCAAACTCGGCCTGCGTTGCTCCGCCGCGCGCTTTGAAAATTGCCGCGGGACAAGTACGCGCCTCTATTTTTCTATCGGGCCTCGCAATGTAATTTCCGCTTGTTTATCGCGTTCCGTGCTTCGGGGAGGAATGGATTCCGAAACCCGCGCAACGTCCCAGGCACGTCTGCCACGAAATGCATAACGCCGTTACCACAAATTGGCCCCGCGCGGTCACGTATCGCCACGAGTTGAAAATTATTTTTCGCATTTTACCGTAAGAAAATATTATGCGGTTAGTAAAAGTTGCTCGAGCTCCCTGTGGGAGAGCACACGTTCGTTTATAAACGGCCTTATTAGCGGTGTTTCGCGGCGAAATCATTTCACGTACGCGTAAGTAAAGTACGCGCAATTTCAATCTAAACGCAACGAAAAAAAGCTAAAATTAATTTCAATGCAATTACATGCTTAATAATTGTTTATTTGTTAAGGGAAATATGCTCGGAAAAATACGGTTGGAATTGGGCTACGCAAACAATAATCTTGTAGCTTTTCCAACCTTTCTCTCTCTCTCTCTCTCTCTCTCTTTCTCTCTCTCTCTCTGCATCGAATTTTAGAGTAGAAAAAAACTCTTTCACCTCGCTCAAGCATGAAATAAAGATTGTGACCCGCGAATAATAGTGACGTTTGATCAACACGTCGTGAAACCCATATATAATCGTCGGCAACGCGATTAATTAATGAAATCCACTGCGTAGGATGTAAAACCGATTTTCCTGACGCGCGCATGTTAACCGCGATAGTTGACCGGATGATCTGTCATTTTTTCGGTCGAATCCGCACGATCGGACTTGCAATGGATGTCTGTATCGATTAAAACCGAACGACGACGTATCGCCGCGTGGTCACGGCTTTCAAATTGCACCTGTAATTGCCCGGGTAAAAAATTGATGAGAAGCTGACATCGAACTACGATGGCGTCATATCTCAGCGCCGTGCAAACCTCCAGCGCTGTATACGAACGTATTGTGGAACATGTATCAGTTTCTTTCGTCGAGAATTAATTCTGTCCTACAGCTTGTGTGCAATTATTATTGTTCGGATATTACGCAATGTGTATGATAATTGTGCATTATCACGCGCGGTCGACAATTCTATATTCTGTAGGAATTTAATAATAACTCGTCCACCTACGACTCCAACGAAATTAATTATCGCGCGGTTAACTATATGCGAATTGCAATGACTCTTCACAAGGCTATCGAAATTATTTCCAGCGTTCTAATTGTTCCAGCGTTAATTGTTCAAATACTCAATGATATAAGAACATTGAGTAAACGTAAAAATTCCGTTTAAGATAAAATTTGCTTGAAAGCAAAGGATTACTTTTTAATCTTGCATAATTTAAAAAATGTTTTATTCTAATATAAGGAATAAATGTTTTATTTTAATAAATGTTTTATTTTAATATAAAGTTGAGACAAATGCTCCATTCTCTATAATGCAACATCTTTATTATTTGATACGTTGAACATAATTAATAAGGTTTTAGGCAGGCAATCTATATGCGTAATCTATATTAGTGCAGTAAGATTTTTGACCTCGTGTATCTATAGAAATCGGTGTACATGGCTCCACATTTATGAGTCATAAATCATGTCGCAAATATAAACTCGCAAAACGCAAACAGATATCGCGATACGCGGCTTTTTGGGCGCGACGCCCGTTTTGGCTCCATCCTGAAAAGAAAGAAAAATTCGCGAATAAAGAGGAAAAACGCAATGCATAATTTTTCATTTCTGTCCCAGGAATGAAAGAAACTAATTTTTCAATGCGAACGCGTTTCACAGCGTAATCTATTCGCAAAACGTCGTTATGTTATTGTAGCGCAAAAGTTAGGTATTGTTAACCGATCACGCAATATATCGTTTCTTTTATTCGCGAAATATCCTTTATCGACTGCACAAACGTGGCATCTAAAGGACGCGCAGACTTTCCGTCGTCCTCGCGGTCATGTCAGGGGCAATTTGCACAGGCGTAGATAGATTTTCATGAAACGCGAGAGTCCGCGAATTCGCACTCCTCGTTTACCGCTAAATGTGGCGCACGAGGTTCTCACAGCCAGCGATAACACACCAAATGCGATAAAGCGTAATAAGATTGAGCGCGTCAGGCGGGCACATTTAGCGGCAAATGCGAGGTGCGAATACGGATCTAAGGCTATTACGCGGGATTACGTGCGTATAAAAGCACGCGTAGTCCCGTGCTATCGGTGATAACTCGACCGCGATTAACGCATGAAATATCGCGGAAACAATCGTGCGGAAAATAGAATTATTTCGTTATGAGCGGCCGGATGGATTAATGAATGCGCGAGCGCGGCGGGGAAAAATGCCGGGCGTTAAATTGTTAGTCTGTTAAATTAAATCGTCCGCGCTACAACGAAACGTTATAAATTCTACTCCTGTGGCGTGAGGACGCGTGTGTCGGGCGTAATTAAAATTCAACAACGGCACGCGGTCCATCCACGCGCGGCATTTTCTATTTTAATTCACGGGTCATTATTAATCGCTACGCCACGCCATATTGTTTAGCACTGTTGCATAATATTCGAGCTTTAATTACTTGTTCGTTCTGCTTCGCGACGTCGCTAAATTATCTATCGTCTAGACAAATGAGTAAAATTTCGTGTCAACTAAGGCGACTCGGTATTATACGCGTCACTACTGTTTCCGTATACAATCACATGTTGTGGTCACCTGATTTCAGATTTTGGTTCTACATTAATCCTGCGAATTCCGTCGAACTTGGAGGACCAATGGAACATCTCGAGATGGGCAACACTACACAAATTATTACCCTACCTTATGATACTACAAACGTTTGCTCACTGCCGTTTTCTCTGTCGAAATTTGAAGGAACAAAATTAATGTTTAACAATATTAGATGATTTCAACAATATTATAATATATGATTCATGGGAAAATATAGTTATTAAGAAAATAACACAATATATTGAATAGCGGCCGATCTTTCGAAACTCGCGATTCTAATAAAGGCACAGTATTAGTATGAATAGAAAAAACTGGCAGGATAATAACCACTACAAGTGCCGCTTTGTGACAATGGTACACGCACAATGTGAGCACTTATCTCAAAAGCCTGAAAGCTCTCGATGTTTTTTCTTTTTATCGAGTGGATTCCATCTGCGAACGAAAGAGATTACCTGCGAAAATGTGACTGCCGAATGGTCTGAAAAAAAGGTTTTGCGAGATAGGCGCGCGTGTATGTTCAACAATAGGGACGTAAATTCCCGATAGGCAAGGAAGAACCGTGGAAAAAAAGGAAAAGGAAAAATCCTCACTGTTCAGAATGTATTACAAAGTCATTCGAAACACGTACGTGTCTCCCTTCAGTATTTTCTTTTTAATGAATGTACGGAATTTCTTTACAGTCTTCTTATTTCTATTGAAACGTTAATCTCATATCTTAAAGACATTAATATTGATTAAGACAAGAAAAACAAAAATAATTTCATATCTTATAAAAAACACTATCATTTTTGTATCTTTTTGAAAATGTTTCTCAAACCCGCACTGAGAAAAATTACTTGAAAATTCATTTATAAAGTTTATTCATAGAAATAAATGTTATATTCCACAGATAAATTTTCAAGTATTTTATCCTCAGTGCACACATGTCAGAAGCTTTAAATAAATGTATATGAAGAAAAATGACATAAGAACTTTTCGCTGGATTGGAAAACTGCCAATTTGCCGTCGTCGCGCAAACGACAAGAGTGTAATAATCGAAAGTATCCGAACGGAGTAAGCCATCGCGAATCGTCCAAGTTTCCCGAAGCATGTGCACGTGCGCTTCGTGCTAAGCAGTCAGCAGGCGTGCACCGATGCAGATCGAACACGTACGGAATTTGAGATTGGCGACCGAGACATTAGTTTCCGGCGTGCAATCTACTTCGTCGGAGCGCCCGTGACCATTGTTCACGCGCGAGATATTTGCGGAAAGCTACGTCCAAATATCGCACGCTGTGTTCCGACAACTGTCTAAGTAATCCACGAGAGTTGCTTCGCTACGGATTCGACGAGCGAAGCCGACGATGAGAGTCGCTCGGAGCTTAACGACGACGACGACGTCGGACAAGTGTACGGAGAAAGGATGAGACAGAGAGAGAGAGAGAGAGAGAGAGAGAGAGAGAGAGAGAGAGAGAGAGAGAGAGAGAGAGAG
>NW_022639741.1:22732-57271 GCF_010583005.1 Odontomachus brunneus | reverse complement strand
GAGAGAGAGAGAGAGAGAGAGAGAGAGAGAGAGAGAGAGAGAGACGGAGGAGGGATGCCGTCTTATAGTCTCCGGGATGCAGTGTCGAAGATATTTAGAATTCAAACGATGAGATGAGTCGTCCTAATGAAACACATCACATCTCGTGATCTTTAAATGTTGCATCATCGTCGTATTCGGAGTTTGAGTTTGATTAAATAAATTCTCCAGCTCTGCCATTTATATACCGTAGATAAGAGTACAATTTTGGGAAAACGACCGCGAGTCGTATAAATTGCTTTATAGGGCATATATCGTCGATTTATGTACAAGCTTCCGATATTTTTCACGTCGCCGATTAAAGATTAACGCGGACACAAAAGTTATCCGGCAGCTCTCGACATGATGTATGTATGCACACGTCGTACTAGGACGAGCTATATCATGACCGAATATCTATTCAAATGTATACCATAATATAGAGTAAGAATAGCCCGCGTGTAACTCTTTGCGAAAGTTCGCGGCCCTTGTCTTCGGAGTTCTCACCTCGTTTTTCATTTGGTCGCCTCTCGCTAGCGAGATACCGACATCCATCATCCCCGGATCGGCGTATAACGGCGCGCGGACTCGCGACGAGCGAAATCGATACCCGTCAATTTCCAATGAGCGCCGATCCAGCCGTTTCAGCAAGCTCATAAATAATGAAGCGCATGCAGATGCGATGTGCCGCCGTGGTAAACCGTGCACACCGCCGCCGCCGTTGTACGGCGAATTTGCCGGTTTTACGTGGCTAACGATGTACGACGGCATCCTCCCGTGATCGACTAAAATATCGCCCGATTATCGCACGCGGGCTTGGTTACAATCGCGTGAAAAAATGATGACGCAGCCCGGTAGCGGTGATACGCGATGTCGCTTAACCGTGAGTTGCCGAACTTAAGTGGCTCGATAATAGGCCTGGTGAACAAGTATCGCCATGTACGTCAAAAACGGCTGTTGTCGAAAATCTTCTATTCGCGGCGCACATATTACCTGTTTATTTGCTTTTCAGCGCAACAAAGTTATACTCACGTATAAAACATATAAAAACACGTTACGTAAATGAATATATATATATATATATATATATATATATGTATATAGAGAGAGAGAGAGAGAGAGAGAGATGGAAAAAAATTTCCCAGAATGGGGATAAGCTGATTGAGCTGATTTAGCTGAAAATATTTTTCAGCTAAAAACAAAGACACAATAGAGACTATAGTGTATCTGGTTCAATATTTAATAGACAGTTATATTGACAGGTGGTCTACAAATGAGAATAAAAAAAACGATAAAGTTTTAATCAGTTCGTCTGTGAGTACAACGAATGATTTATTAAATTTACCAAACGGAGGGAAACTGTTCGGAAGAAAATATACGAAATGTATTTCGCTAACATTTAAATTTACAGAAAGAGAAGAAAAGCAAAAAAAAAACAGTAATAGAATCCACGGTTTGGTCAGAGTAATACCAACTGTGTAAATATTAATGCGTAATGCGTATTTATTTTCAAAAGAGCCACCGCCTACGCACATTTGCATTTAAGCGTAACGTAAATTCACCATCCAAATTTGCGTTTGCGTGAGAACGCATGAAACGTTCACTTTTGCCTTTGATGCAAATGGGATGTGAATTGTGCAGCGCTAATGCCTAACGGGCATCACCAATAATCATCCCGCGGCAAACATATTAATCGATACCCTACGACATCCAACGGGTGACAACAGCGTTGTGTAATAACGATCCACCATAATGCAAACATCAGCACAATCAAATTATATCACAATAAATACCCTATTGCCGTTAAATACCACAGGATCAACATGTGCCGTCAAATCTTATTCACTCGCGAGCGTATCAACGCACTTTGTATCGTAATTTCCTTGTTGTATGCGTTAATGAAATTAAAGCACGTATCGTTAAATCAAAAAATACTATATATAACCCGTGCGTGAATGTATATTTCGACCTTGGTAATTATCATAATTATCATTGCCGCGCGTGATTTCTCGTTACGCTAGAAAACCAAACATAATTAAGTGTGCAATTATATTTAGCACGATTGCGTCCTTTTTGCCAATGTTAATCTCGTAATTTATGTACGGATATATTATGCTGCAGTACATGCACAATTTTCATCGGGAAGACTACCTATATATTTGTTATCGCAAGAAAACGAGACGGTTGGATACCATATACAGTTTGACCACGCAGAGATCAAAGGGTTCATACATAGAAGCGCTTTCAGGATGTACTTAGGATACCATTGACAACGCCAAATGCGAATATGGATCGGAACGCGGCACTATAATCAATCTCCATCGGTGGTTCGTCAAAAATCAATTGTTTTTCAATTCGCACCGACAAAACTGTTGCGCATTAATGTTTTTAGTACTGAACGTACAGTTCTCCAAGTGGCCACCTTGAATAGGAGACTCAATTTGCAAAATGAAATTCATGGTTGACCGATGATGATCGTCGAGAGATAGGAGACAATCAATCCGCTTGATACGGCACTACCCCGCGGGGTTAGATCACTATTGCTGGTGGCTGACCTCCGATTCAGCAGCACGTTGCGCGAATTAGTCCCTGGCGTTTGCTCGCAAAGGTATCGTCCAATCATGCGAGTGCATCGCGCGCCGCCGTGATATGCGTAGCTGAGTCGCCTAAATCGAGCTTTCCACCTTTCACTACCGTTTAATGGATACGCCGGGGCATCGTTCAACCAATTTAACCCTTTGATCTTCACGTGGCAATAAAAACGACATTCACATTTTTATGTGAACTTCCGAGTAACTTTAAAAGCTAAGACAAGGAAATCGAATTTTAACTGAAATTATATGGCTTTCTAATTAAAACAGAAACGTGCAATACACGTTTGTTATTTCGAATATTTATTTTACGAGTGGGAAATTATTAATGTTTACGTTATACACCGAGAGAGAAAAACTTCAAATATTATAGATATATATTTCTCGGCAAAATATCTTGTCAGACGAGTTAAGATCAGATATACACGAAGAGAAAAGTAATGCGAATATCTTTCTCGGAGACATTATTTTACGTTCCTTCGAAAGAAATCGCGAAACTACACTTAAACCGCGCCGTCCGGCACGCTCGTCTGCACGAGAGCTAATTTATTCGAGTTCGATGCAACTCTGCCGGGGTGAAAAAGTCCAAACCGCAGGGCACAGAAAAGACTTCCGCGAGGGGAAAGACCTGATAATTGCGTTTGGCTGCCGTTTTCAACGTGCGCGCTCGGAAATTACGCCCCGGAACTCTGACGGCGCATTAAATAGCCGGCAGACATGTTCGCGAGCAAAACAATGAGAGACTATAGAGATCGTTTGCGACACGCACGTCGACTGGCGGGGGATTTACGGCGCCGTGGGTGCTTTCCGTGGTCTTTGTTCTAACACGACCAAGACGTTGCAGACTTCAGGGCCAGTATTGTAGCAGGGACGCGGCTTACGGGAACTTCCGGTGCTAAACATTTACAACGCGTTTCTGAATTTAAATCTCTTTCCGATTAAAAGTTTACTTAGAGCCAGCCAGTTGCGCGACTATCGATCGATCCGACTACACGGTACTAGGATTTAACAGGTAGAGCGGTTATCCTGTCTTGCATAAGCTGCTTTCCCGGATTTTAAGACACGTTACGTTTTACATTTTTTAATATCTGTCTACGTTGGTAAAACTTGCTGTTAAAAATAAAGAAATATACCGAGAATTAAAGAAAAATGATACGCTAGGTCTCAAAATCGAGTCAGATATTAATATTTAATTTTTGAATATTTAAATGAACATTGTGTGATTAACGCACAAAAAGATTCAGTTTTTAATAAATCTATATACTCTTTGGCACCCCAAAAGACCACATTAAATCGACGAATTTTCGCACGACTTAACAGGCTCGCCATTTACGTTACAGGTGTCCTGGATGCGCAAACGGGACATGCATATCCTGAGCGCGGGCATCTTTATGTACACGTCGGACCTGAGGTTCATGGTAATTCATCCAGACAAGTCGGAGAACTGGACGCTACAGATCAAGTCGCCGCAGGAACGCGACTCTGGCGTGTACGAGTGTCAGGTCAGCACTGAGCCGAAGATGTCACTCAACTATAGCCTCAACGTGGTCGGTGAGTGTTAATCTGAATTATTCACACGCCCGGCCTGGTTACGTAAAATCTCGGCCTCGTGTTCGCGTTGATTTCCTTCAACGTCTGCCACCTCTCCACGATACATTACGGCGGCCGTCGATCGGGTGCTATCTCGTATAAGACGCGCGAACCGGCCGAAGGGGTTAAAGTTTAAACACGCAAAGTGCTCCGTCGCTGGATTACCCTCTCGGTGTCACATCTTGTCGCGAGATCGTCGCAGTTCGTGGGATTAGCTTGTTGCAACTATTGACGTTGATATCCGAACGATATGCGGAAAGAAGCTCAGTAACATTAGACGCTTACTCGAGTCGTCGGATTGCGCTCGGGTGCAGACGTTTAGCGTTTTTTATGTGTAATTTATACATGTATTTAATCAATTCTACTAATTCATCATCTTTGGCAGTAGAATTGTATAGCTAATAAGAGATATAAATTAATCAAGAAATAGAGATTTTTGTTAACCATGATTCATTTGTTAACAAACAACATTAGTATGTAAACTGTTAGATATCAATATCTATTTTAATATAATCAAATTAATATATTTTTACGTTGATTACGCGCATATATATATATATATATATATATATATATATATATATATATATATATATATATATATATATATATATATTATTCTGCAATGCGTTGAAGCGTTTAATATGTCTGTAAGATTTGATATTATTTCTGATATAATAGTTAACGTGCAATAATCAATTATATGACTATTTGTAAATTTGTCTGAGCGACTGCAAGTCGAGTGTGAAAATCAGGTCATCGATTCTATTGTAAATGTCGATTGCATGATATTATTGATAATGATGCGTATAATTGTGCACTCATGCAGACACGGGTGTGTCATCAAGTACCATTTTGTATCTCCGTATGCATAAGTATACTTAATAATATATCATGGAATGATAGTTATGCGGCACAAATAGCACATTTTCTCACGGAGAAACAGCTAACTCTTTATAATCCGGTGTGACATCGGATTAACATGTCGATTCGATAATTTATCCGTGCAAATACACGCGCGATAAATGTCGATCGTGTTTACGCCGCGCTATCTTCACAAACAACGGACAAAAATGCGATTTTCTTGGCCGCGGCAAAATACACGGGGAGCATTACCCGTATCTTCTTTAAAGTTGAAGGCAAGCACGCCGTAAGATTTAGTTAGGTGAAGTCTGCACGATCCTTTTTTACGTTCGTGAATCTTTCAGCAGTTTCTGAGAACATTAGGGAAAACGACAACGATAACGCACGACTTCCGTTTCTCCCGTTGCGAGCGTCGTCGACCAAATAAAAAGCAACAAGAAAGAAACCAACGGAAACATGGGGGGAGGGTAGGGAGAGGGAGGAGAGAGCGAGTTATTTTGCTATCGAAAGTTGGAGTTAAAATACACTATAAACAACGTAAACTTCGTTGTGTGTGCAATTCAGAAGGATTTCATATTGGCATAACCACCGCGTCGGAGAATTCAACCTTTTCGTCGTTACAGTTCTCGCGACCTGTCAGCTCTCGCCGCGTAAACTTTCAACTATAATAAACATTCGCCAGTTTCGGCGAAAATCAGTGCGACTGCACCGTTCGCCGCCCCGCCACACTTCTCTCCCTTGATTTCGCGAGAAATTAATTACACTAATCGCGATGTGACGTTTGGGACACATGATGGCGGCTTTCATCGTTCGCACACCTCACGATAATTAATAAGTGCACGCCAAACACTGGAATTATTTCACACATGAATCTAACGTAGAATGTGCCCCAAAATTCTTAGAGAGATTTTTATATCTTTTTGGAATTTTTTTACATCCAACTTTCTTACTTTAAACTTCCCTTTCCTTTCCTACTTCTTCAATTTTCAAATTCTGACATCTGTGGACTTGCACATATTCCTAAACCATAAAAAGTCAGTTTTTTTTAATAGGAATATCGAATCCTAGACTTGTGAAATTGTTTCACTCCGAAAGTCTTGGATTGCGAGATTCATAGAATCCCTTTCTCGATCGTGAGATTTTTCAATTTCTAAATCCCTGACCTGCGTCACTTTAAAACATAGGGTCCAGCTAAAGTTCTACTTTAAAAAATGGAAGAAAAAAACTTTCAGGTTTCTCCTCAACTGATATAAAACGCCAATAGAGAGAGGGAATCACTAAAAACTCGCTGAGAGTGTGGTAGTAAAACGAGATAAAACGAGAGGCGAAGGGGAAGAGGGACAAGAGGGAGTCCGCGGATCACAAAAGGAGGAGCGGAGCGGGATCGGAGCGAGAGAAATTCATTTTTTTCTCGCTTCGCGACTTTTTTCCAGTTCGTCGTTCGTTCGCGTAGTTGGGTAAGGTGGTTGAAAGCCAGCATGAATTTATCCGCTTCCGCTCGCGAATGCAGGGCCGCGGAGACAACCGTTGAATGTTGAAGTCCGCTGGCAAGGCTAGGAAGAGGAATAAATGAGAAGGGACGAGGGAGGAAGGGAACGTACGATGCGCAAGGGTAGATAACGCAAGAGCCCCTGGCTTGCTGCGAGGAGAAAGGTGCTCGATAAGCGGCTTGGAGAAAACACGTCGACGAACCGAGTCCTTTTCAACCTCCTTCCACTTCTCTCCCTCCTACCAGTCCCAACCCTACCCTTCTTCTCTTTTTGCACGCGTACGAGCACATCGATGCAGGTGCATCTACTCCGTCTGGAGCATTTATGCTCGGGCACGGGAGGGAAAGTCGGCGCGAAATAAATCGTCTTTCTTTCGCATGCTTCCTCGTCCGTAAAGTCGTAAAACATGAAGTCTACGGCGAGATCAATTTTACAAATCCGTTCTGCAAAAAGCCGGAAACACGAAAAGTCCTTGCTGGCTGCAGCCCGAAAAATCTCGTTGGCTATGAACTATGTCCGAGAGATAAAGGCGGGGGTGAGGATAACGCGTTTCTGGTAAGTCTACCGTAAGGATCGCCGCACCGCGATCGATTAAATAAATGTCTCGATAAAAATGAAGTAAATTGACTGAAAAGTGACGTAACAAAGTAACTTTGGAATAAAATATCTTACGTAATTAATACAGAGAATTATTTTATGACGGCGGATACGCAAAATATCATAACAAGAAAATTTGTCGCAGAGATCGTTAATAATAGTAAGCTCTAAAGTGCAAACATTTATGCTAATATCTAAAGAACAAATATATTATATTAATGTAAGCATATGCAATTAAAGTTCTATTGAAGCCCGAACGTCTGACGGAAAGCTTTCGGGAATATTTATAATATCAAGATAGAAGACAATAAATTGCGTAATGTTACATCTTGAGATTTTCTATCGATTCTTCAAATTTGTAGGAACTTGTAGGATTAATATTGAACTAAAATTTCTGAGGTTTTGCATAAAGTCGCTGAATACGAAGATTCTGGCACAAAGCTGCCTCGTAATTTTCGTTTCCGGTTTTCAAGCTGAAACATGTCCCACGAAGGATAACTCATATTCTAAAATACGCGAGAATAATAAAATTCTGCCGACGAATGTAATTTTGAGTCGCACCGTTACGGCATATCTCTGACTTAGCATTTTTTTCGCCACCGCTTTCACTGAACCAAGCAACGTAAATACATTCGAATTAGTCACTAATGCGTTTTTTACCGCTCGTGCGTTCGTTGAGCGTTCCGCTCTGCCCCCGTCAAAATAAATCCAAAGCCATTTCTCGAACTCGACCTTACGCGAGCACTCGTACGCGAGTCGTGTCGGTTTAAAGTAGCAGTTAAATTCGCTTTAGTCGTAAAATCCTAGAGAACGCGGAACGCCGTTTTGTCATCAATTTGCGAACGATAATATTAATATTGTTATAACCCGATTTAATAGGTCGCGCATGACTTGTTATGAAAACCGATACAAAATAGATATAATACAGAAATGTGTAATGTCAACAAGTCTGTATTAGTGAATACTGTTTAAATCAAGTTAAAGTCTATTTAACTATTATCAAACGCGCATTTGACAAATATGCACTCAATTTCATACAAATAGACCGTTTGTGTATATTCTCTAAAATTGACCCGTTACACAACAGTTATGCCAAAAATGCTTATATTACCGACGTGCGTTCGCAATGCAAAACGCGGTTCATTTTATATCGAATTTACAAATATTAAATATGGAATACATTAACTGCACGGGAACCTCCTGGTCATTCAGCGCTAAATGTAGGATGATATCGTGGTTCAAAGCCACCCTAGCTTACGACGTAGTATAATAGATTCCACGCTGGCCGCTCTGCGATGGCGCGTTAATGAATGCACTCCGCTCGTGCACCGACGTAATCGCGAACCCGACGAGAGAGTGAAAATGATAATTGGCCGGCAAGGATTTGCGAGGTAACGATGGCGCCGACGACAAAGCCGTAACGGGGCTCGTTAAATATTGATGTACTCAGCCAATTATCGACGTTTCCCGTATACCCTTGTTACATTATCGTTGACGACAAAAATCGATATACACTTTTTTTAGCAAAAAGCAGACCACGAGCATTAAAATTCACCGGTGGAAATAGATAGCGAAGTTCTCTGTCGTTTCTCCAGCGAGTAACAGCGAAGCTAATCATTTCTAGAGCTCGTTATCGATAATTCGAATCCGTTATCGCTGCGACGGTAAAGAAAAATTTGTTTTGCTCGCCATTACGCGTCGGCACAGCTTAAGGTAACATACATATTATAAAACGCACGTCCCAGTTTTTATAGTCCGCGTTACGCCACGATTGTGATTTTTAATGAAATCCTATATTGCATTATGTATCACGATCCCGTGTTAGCGATTCCCCGGGAGCCTTGTCGACGTGATGTTTCATTCAGAGAAACGGCTATGTCAGCCGCAGCATGCTGGCGAATATCGGGTGCGCGATGGAAGGCATAAAGATATGAATAAAATAGTACAATCGCATGCGGAGATACGTCTCACCAACGAAAAGTTATAAAGATACAAATAATATAGCGTCTAGTTATATACATTTTATACTGTGTTGCAAACTTTTATGCACTCTGTCTTCCGAAAGTGACATATCGTAACTCACAAATCGTCATTTCCCCGCGGACTGGAGAAAATCACAAGAAATCCTTCTCAATAAAATATATCCTCTTTAAAAGCGTTTTCTTTCGCATCAATGGAGACTGATAAAACATTTGACAATCAGTCGTGTATTACGATATTTTCAGGAATTGGAGAATACAAAGCGTTTTATCGTCTGTCACCTACTAAAAAAGAAACAATTTTATCGCGCCTGTGTGCGCCATTGTGTACTAACATATTAAACAAGGACGTGCGTAACGGGAAGTGCTTGAGGGATCTTCTCGGGCATAGATTTGATCCCATAGGTCCCGTCACGGGAATTCACTTTAATCGCTTTAATCATGCTTTTAATTAAGAAGGACATAAGTCATTCCTCGTCGAGACGAGAATGCGAGACACGACGCAATCATAAATAAGATCCACGGACGGTGTTATGGCCGCCGCCGTCGCTGGACAGTGATTTTAAATTACGCGAAACGCGCGCAGAAGATAAAATTTAATTCAATCTTCGTAAGAGCGCCTGGAATCTCTCTTCCCCCAAAGAGACGCCGGTGAATCTTCAGTTTCACGCGACGCACACGTGCGTACGTACGTTCAACGCACTCCTTGTGACTTTGCTCGAGCGGAATTACGCTGGATGTAATTAAATTAAGGAAGCGCTCGCGTAATCAAAAGCTCTCCGTCTCTGACAAGACAGTCGCCGCAACGCACCTACGTCGTCTCGAGCGGGATACTCTCCGACGTCGCGATCTGCCACAGTCGTAATTTCTCCCGTCACAATAGATCGGGTCTGCCGCGTCGAAAAGCTCGTATGCCACGTGTCGTCGTATTTTCACCCGGAAGAAACGCGAAATCGCTCAAGACACTAGCGGCGAAATATTTTCTAAGAGAAAAGCCCAGCGCGGACTTGTATCTAATGTACGGATGCGCCTATACATAATCGCGAATACCCAGAAGAGAGTGCAACGTGCAGAAATAATTACTCCCTGATGTTTTCATTATCGTCGCAATATTCGCACGCCATTGCGTTCCTCACTTCCCTGCTCTCTTGCCTGTGCATAATAACCGCGTGTTCCGGAGGCGGGCTTCCGCGTTTACATAAGCCAAAATATTTCATCTTACGTGAGGCGAGAGGCCCTTTATGTCAAGACGCGAGGGCGTCCGCGTTGTGAAAGGAGTTCACGGAATAATTTGGGCAAAACTTCAGAGAGGCAACTTCAGAGCGGGAACTTGGGCGGGAAGCTTTGGAACGGTGTACTTGGGACAAATGAAGTTATGTCTCCTGGATTTCTTATATTCGCGCGCGATATTCAATTAGTGCGCACTATCCCACGCGGATCTCGACGCGGATAATATCATCGCGAGAATTCTGACTGGTGATGTTGATAAAAGTAACAAAACGCTTGTGTAACATATACTTTTCTGCAGCTCCCTGATAAATTAAAGTTGACTGATCGACTTAAAAATTTTGGACAAGTTAAATTTTGCACGCAATGTGAGATTCCTTTTATTACATTGAAATTTGTGAATCAAGCAATGCGTTTCGTATTATTAAGTTAATCGTGACGTTGCAATTAGTCATGACTCCCGATTGCAAAAATTTCACGATTTGACAAGCGTATCTTTGCAACAGTGACGTGCAAACAGCTTTCAGAGTTAATTAAATTGTAACGTCGTATTCATCCGGGAACGTGTACACAACGCGGGCGCGGTAATATTCCAACGAAATAATATTCGTTCATTCAACAAACGGCCACAGAGGTAAAGCTGTGGTCATTTTTCGTTTATAAATAATGCATCCCACATATTGGACGCGCGACGCACGTAACGACGAGCGAAATGACAGAAGATAGGAAATAATATTAAGCGGCGTCAGAACTGTGGTCGTTATTATTCGTGCAATTAAGTCTCATTGTCACGATTGGTCACACTTGGCTACAATATGGGAGCGAATGACACGCGTTAACGCACTGACGGCTTAATTGGTTTCTCCCTCCTTCCTGCTGCATTCGTGTGCCTGGCGCAGCGCGGTACAGCGCGTCCACAAATCAATTTCGGAATTCGCGGCCATCATACACGAAGCAATACGATTCTTCGAAATCGGCACAGACTCGGCGGATGTCCATGTCGACTCGAACCACTTTTATATCTGATACTTTTTTCTCGTATAACTTTCAAACTCTGAAATTGTGCACGAGTATTTTTTTCTCCCCCCGGCGAGAGAGATTCCATTTAAACCCCCGCTGTTCATCGAGCAACCAATCTTCCCCTACGAAAGAGCAGTAAATTGCAACATAAATTTTTGCGAACATTAATTGCTAACTTGTCGAATATTCTCGATTGACATATTGTGTTAAATCAAAACCGCGTATCGCATATAATGTTTCGCCGAATACTTTGCGTTTGTAACGAACAATATTTGAGATCCCGTAGATTGCCGTTTTAATAAATTCGTTCTGAAATTGTTTCTCTGTGTATTATTTTTTACCCTGTGATATTTTTCATAAAAATATTATTTAATTTAAAGACCAAGAGCAAAGCGTTCATCGACCATAAGTTAATATTTTTTACGTTTCGCCGGCGTTTACGTTGTAGTTGAATTTAGTTTTTAGCAGATGCAATTTTAACACATGTATCTCATGTTTTCATCTGCATGCGACCATTTCGCAAGAGAGTTTCCAACACTAACAAACATGGAAGTCCGCATATTTCGGACATCGCGTCACAGTCGATCACGAGGTTCTCGTTCCGAACCCGTCAATTTTCGTCGTGCGATGCACGATCAGAACGCGATGCAGTTTCGGACAGGCAGGATGCGAGTATTTGTCACTCTTACGGCAATTATGGTCTCGCAGGAACGTTTATCTCGTTATGATAGTTAGATTATCTCTGTTCAGCCGCAAGATACATGTGCAGTCCCATAAACGGCAATATCTCTCTGCATCCAAAGTGACCCGTTTCGATCTCCTTTCCTCGCAAATTCGTCTCACTGGGACTCGTACAAACGAACATAGCTGGGTGACTGGCTTAACCATTATGCTAAATGGACCGTATTAGCTAGAGATGAGACTTTTAGGTTTGGGTTCGGAACGAGAACTTCGTGATCGATCGTGACGCGATGTCCGAAATATGCGGACTTCCATGTGTGTTAGTGTTGGAAACTCTCTTGCGAAATGGTCGCATGCATATGAAAACATGAGATACATATGTTAAAATTGCATCTGCTAAAAACTAAATTTGACTACAACGTAAACGCCGGCGAAACGTAAAAAATATTAGCTTATGGTCGGTGAACGCTTTGCTCTTGGTCTTTAAATTAAATAATATTTTGATGAAAAATATCACGGGATAAAACATAATACACAGCCAAAAGCTACTTTTACGACATTATCCCGTTACTTATATATTTTATTGAGAAATTCACAAAAATGCAACGCGATGCTTTTGGAATTGTTAATTATTCTACTCCACTGTTTCTTTGGCTTGAATTGTCTGACGTAGCAGTTTGCACCGTATGTACTTTTGCGAATTGCCACCTATCATTCCTACAAGTTTAGGTATTGAGAATAGAACGCGAGAGTAGAACGCGAGAGGGTGTAAAATAACTATTTACGCAAGAAGGCGAAAGCAAAGTCGAGGCACTAATCGCGAACAAACCTTCCCCACTCGGATTAATGGCAAAGCGATTCCGCGAATTGCACTTCGCAAGTCATCAACGGCCGTGCGCGAGTTTGCGAGTCATTACGGATCTTTGACGAGCCCAGTTGCAGTCGCACAATGCACCGAGATGATTTCCTTCCACTCCTGAATCGCTCAATTTAGCCGGCAGCCGCGACGCTTTAAGTTCCCAGAAACTCCCTAATTTACGCCGACGTATTTATCTGCCGTTGCAATTAAGAGAGTTGCAGTCGCACTTAGCCGATCCCGATCGCCGAATGCAGCGAAATTAAACGTCGGCTCTTTAGCCCGGGCCGCTTACGACGACATTTGCACCGTATTATAGTTTTCTACTTTAAAGTTGCCTCCTTTTCCCGGACGGATCCAACTTTTCGTGAGATCGCCTCGGGCAACTCGGCAACGTACCGCGAAGGATTGGATAATGGTTAATTATTTCACGGATGGCTTGTGACAGATGATATCGCGAAAACGGGAGTTCGCGCGTCGCTCGGCATCATTCTCAAATACTTGTAATTAAAGCAGCGGCGGATTAGACGCAGATCTATTGGTATCTTATTAAGCACTCAGGTTTAAACCAGGAATTAATGAGCCTTTTCGCGGCCTAACTGCCACGAGAGAGGGACCATTAGAAGCATTTGCTGTAATCAACGAGTACACGGGGTGTTTAATAATTGCTGGTATTACCCGCTCTCAAATTATTTGCCTGATACATAAGACGATCTGTCGTAACGAACGGAAACACGATCGATCATCGTTTAACATCTACTTTATTTATGAATCGTTGCAACGTGAAATACACGCAACTTGGAAACATCTATCTTTTTCCGAATTAATTTATTCTGCAAAAAAGACACGAAGGAGATCGATGGTTTCTCCGTTTACACTACCAAATTCACGTCTTACATTTTTCAACGACTTCCTAAATTACGTTTTTCAAGTTTATTTTCAGAACGATGAAAATATTTTCTATACAACATGTGATCTGAGATCTTTCGAGGCACAACGTGATCAGCAGATCGCAACACGATTCATGCAAATAATTTGTCCGTTTAATCATGCGGAACACATATGCGCGTATGCTATATGGTAGGTATACGGTGCGTTCTCACGGTTCTGCGATTACCGTTATCGCGTCGGGTAGATTAAGCTTGTCTCGTAACAGTGGTGTTAAATCTGCCATAAAATTACGTGCTCGAATAAACATTTGTCGTTGCGAGCCCCATAAAATCCGTGTTGAACTTCGCTCGACTTCACCGTGAATTACAGATTGCGGAATATACTTCATAGAACGAGTGTCACGATGAGTACCTCATCGAGCATCTGTCAAATCTCCATACAGTCGAGGTGAAACGGATGTCGGACCTACGTAAAGCTCAAATCGATCTCTCGCCGTGGCGATTCGTCGTTTCGTTTCGCGCGCGCGCGCGCGAGAGAGAGAGAAAGAGAGAGAGAGAGAGAGAGAGAGAGAGAGAGAGAGAGAGAGCCGCGCGAATTCACTGACAAAAACAAACAAGACAACAGAGTCGATGCGACGAATCCGACGAGCAAATTCTACCTTGGGAAATTTACGCCGAGAAGTCGGCGATTTACTCGACAGGCTTCCACGAGCGGGACGTCTAGCGCGTATCACGTTAGATTGTGACAACGCGAACAGCACATAAACGATTTGAAAGTGACGAAACGCGTTTCGAGCATCAACAATGGATTCACCTAATTTTACTATTCTAAATGCGAAATGCGATAACACTTTCGCAAGTATACAGAAATATCTCGCATTTTATTTCTATCAAATTTAACTACCATTTGTAACAGTATCTGGCATCAAATATTAAAGAAAAACGCAAAGTTCTATTTATTTATACTAATATAAACCATCAAAACGCATTTGGCTAAACTACTCTTTCTGATTTTCTCTTTTCCGAGAACTAGTATGAGAACGTCCTACATGTTCGAAGCCATCGAAGAAAAACAGAATCGAGATACATCTTCTACCAGCGTCAGTAATCCGCGGATTAAACGCGCTCGTCGAAGCGTCAGGAAACAATTCGTACGATAGAACGCCAAAATACAAAGGGAACTCACTTGCCGTCGAATGACGACTGGTGAAATCGCATCTCACTTACACAAGCCGCGCGCGATCTCTTCGAGAATTGCATGATCGATGTAGCCGTTATCGATCCGTCGAGACACGATCGAACATCCATTTCGAATCAACCTGCTCGCTACGTTGTAATCTTACGTGTTCCCTAATCGGAAGAGAGAGGGAAGAAGAAAGAGTCGTCCGTTTGATGAAGTGCTTACGCGCTCCCCCGTTCTTTCCGCGCCGGCTCACTTCTTTCTCCAGTTTTCCAATAATTGAGAAGAATTTCTCTGACGCCCCATTTACATTAATACCACGGCCGTCATATTTTTCTGTCATGTTTCACCGGCAAGCATATCGCTCCAGAAATTTATATCGTCACGCTGACGAGTCTCAACGGTGGGTGAACTCTCAGTGGGCTGCGTCACACAAGGCTACGCGCATGCAGATACGTAAAGTTTTACGCGCTAGATTGTAACAAGTAGTATCGTATAGTAAACTTTAGTGTCCCAAAGCCCATAATCGAGCGTCATTGTACTTTCGTTCACGGTGGCCAGTGAATTTTTGCGACCCGCTCGCTGTAAAACATTTCCGGACGGCACTTACGCAATTCATTTATCGATTCTATTTGTAGTGGTAGTTACGTCACGGGCGGCGCACAGACAAAACTGCATTAATCCGCGTTTGTGCAAACGATTCTTTTCGATCGTAACGCATACGAATTTAGCAACGTTTTACGATCAAGAAGCGTACAGAGGAACACTTCGAAAAACTGCAGTTACAAAAATTCAAGTATAAGGCGGGCAGCTCTCCCTAGAAAGTACTCGCAGCCTCTTTCCCGAAAAAATTGCAATTGCCGCTTCCGCCCTCCTTTCTACAAGCTCGCAGCAACTTCGCGCGTTATACTTTCCCGAATTTAAACGAAGTAGGTTTAGTGGGCCATTCGCTAGCTAAGGGCTCCTTGAAGAATCGCTAAAGGCGCCGAGCGCTATTTCTAAAAGAAGAACTAAAGTAACTGTTATTTAAACGCTTCCCAACCAAATTATTTTCTTTAAGCAGGCAATAAAGAGAAACGATGTTTGGTGTCGGTTAAAGGGCAAACTCATTTCTCGCCAGGTTATTCGCTTCATATTTTTAAGTCGTGCTCTCCGAGCAATAAATATTAAAAGCCAAACTTGGCGGATGTTTACTTAAACGTCAAGATGTCAGCGGTTTTCAACCTCCAAAATGTGCAACTAAACCTGTATTTGAGAGGCGGAAGCGCGCAAGTCCATGAAACGATAGTAGAAAAATATTAAAAGAGATATTAAAAGTGTGAAGAAGTATATTTACCCATCGTCTTTTCTTAATAGAATCTCAATTTGAAGTTTAATTATCGAAATGCGACTTCACCGAAAAAAAGAGAAAAAAAGAAAACGACAACTCGCTATTCAGGAGAGTTAATGCGTTATTGCCAGACATAAATTGCGCCCGCGCTCGGAACTCTTATAGCTCCAATAACCCTTGTAACATAATTTCTGGAAAAATGTGCTGCCCGTTCGACCGCATACGCGTGCATCCCAACGTGCAGTCGAGCATGCGCGGCTGTCGGATAGGCAAGAATTTATATGCAACGTAAAGAGTGCATCACGTATGCATCGAAAGTCAAACACTTTGAATCGCAGACGAATCTCGCGTCTAGCCGCGCAGTCAGATGCAGCTGCGATGTATAATTTATGTAAACAGTTGACCTGGCCTACATTTTGAATGCATATTTCATAGCCTCGAGTACAGCCCGGTCGAAGTAATCGATTTCCCGCCTTCAAGAAGCTAATTGCACGGAAAAATTGCATCTGCTTAGTGAAATTTAATACGTCGCGAATTTTTCGCATCCTTTTTCCTCGCGTCGTTACACAGTGCCGTATAATAATTATTAGCGATGATAGACTGTCAAGTGGTTAATAACGTTATTGTGTATATTATGTATGTAATATTATTCAGGTGTTTATTGTATATATTAATGTTTATATAAATTAATGAAAAGTTAATTTTAATCACGTGAAATATATACACGCGTGCGAGCGATGTACAGTTATATTAAATATACGTACAGTTGTATTAAATATTAAATTTTGTGATACGAGAAATTTTGTATTTATATCAAATACATTTTATATAATAATGGATCGTAGTAACTTGCAGTAGAAATAAAATACTTGTAAATATTAATTTGTGCAGTACAATAATTGTATGTATATGTGTGTGTGTGTGTGTGTATATATATTTGGGTGGATTCATTAATTTTTAATTGATTGTTTCATCATTCTTTTTATTTGTATTGTTTTTACGTATACCGACCGAGTTATTGAAAATATCAGGAATGTTTTTCTCTTATGCGTTATTAGTAATATCACAAAAATTTCTAGTACTTACATTCTTTTCATCCGAGAAATCAAATATTAATGCGTGCAGCAAATTCTTGTATGACTGATAGGTACAATAAAGTGTGATCGAACATTTAACATGCGATTAAATTTGCAGTCCAGTCACGTTACATCGCGGACAGTCGAAGCCATCGAAAAATTACACATTATGCGCGACAGAGTGACACGGAAATGATAATCGAATGCTTTAATGAACGGACGTTGCGAATGTTACAAATGCCGCTGGTGTCACGCAAGAGTCGTTTATCATTCGCGCGCTTTAACGCATCCGCATTGAAGCCAAATTTCGATGCGCCGCTCTTGTAATGCGTGACATTTAATAATAATGAGGTACACGACACGTTGGATTTCATCGCACGATTTTCGCGTGTATTTCACATTTCCTGAAACTCTCTAATGAAATACGCAAAATCCCAATTTAAAAGACTTTTTACACCGTGATAATTTAATCTCGCTTTATAATATTTGCACTAATGGACGAAATTTTGTTTAAATATAATTTAGGGAAAGTAACAATAACACAAATTAAAAACTTGAATTTAAATTAAATTCCACCGAAACTTGATGAAATATTAAACGAGTGTCAAATAGAAAGCTCAAATAGGATACCATGTAAATAGAGTTAAAATGGAACTCGAATGAAATTTAAATTCGCGTTGTTCTTGAGCAAAAGTAATCGGCGATTCGGCTGGCTCGTGAAGTGAGCAAAAGGCATGTTTAAATTTGCAAAATACATCGATTCAAATGGAAATATCGTGAAAGAATCGTGTCATCGCCTTCTCCTTCAAAAGTATTAGATAAGCCAACGCAAGTGGAGCTGAAGAGAGAGTAATGACAATTTCTGCGCGTTCGATCTCACAAACT
The DNA here is from genome assembly GCF_010583005.1 of Odontomachus brunneus. Classification (NCBI taxonomy): domain Eukaryota; kingdom Metazoa; phylum Arthropoda; class Insecta; order Hymenoptera; family Formicidae; genus Odontomachus; species Odontomachus brunneus. Next base: position 38,997 of record NW_022639741.1, on the reverse strand, counting down.
GAACACGTATCGGACCAGCAAATTGCAGAGAAATCGAATTGACAATTTCGATACGTAATCCTTGCTGCGCGCACCGGCCATCAAAGGCACCGGTAATGAATGGAATTTGGCTGGTCGCGCGCACTGACACGTGTTCATTAAAAAGGAAAGATTACAGCGGGCAGTCGGGTGGACGCGTGCGCGATGGGCGATAAAGAAAGAACGAAACAAACGGGAACGGCCGACGTAACGAACCGTCAGCGTGCGCTCACCGTCGGCATGCGGATTAATCCGATTGCAACGGTCGCTGTCCGATTATTTCCGGTAATCCCCAATACGCGTGTAATGAACCGCGTCGCTCGAGTTTGCACGCTGCAGCGTTAACGAAGGATCCGCGACGCAGCTGGAGCCCGCCAACTTCCCTAATTTTGAAGGCTTACGCGAGTGCATCGCGCCACATGCGACTCGAGTCACGCACCGCGCTAAAAGACGAACGAGGAATGGCTAATTAACTTTAATGAGTGAGTGTGTACACGTTACGACACCGCTATTGTTTTAGATCATTTCCCTTTCTCTTTTCACGAAGCGCCTTTTTTGTCTTCTCAAAAATAATGAACAATTCAATCGATAAAATTATTGTTCTTCGAAATACACCGACATCTCGTTACCTTCGGGCGCAGCAATGACTGTTTGCGTCGCAATTATACAGCAATTGCCATTTCGAACGTGCGAAAAGAAATGTTAATTGCATTTCGTGCAACGACATCGCGGATAATTGCACGATTGTCACGGGACTTGTCGGATTGTCACGGTTCTTGTCGAGATGATGATTTCACCCTCTAGGTTAGTGATTTATTGGCAAAATATGGTTGCATCAGATCACAGACGATAAACGGATTGATACGTGTGTTAAAATATGTCCGTTAGATGAACGTTGCCGTAATGAACGCGAGCTCATTGCATTATAATAAACGTCAAATTATATTCGCTTCAGGGACAAACACTTCAGGACGTAATTATAGCAATTATAACACTAAAGTTACGGGCAAATCTGTTTGCGCAAATATAGGAAGTAGCATAAGTTATAAAAGCGCCATAACAATTTATTTAAGTGGTAGTCGCGTTATCCAACTACGATCACAATTACGACATTATTAAGAGATATTTACAATTTTTTCTTTGGCGAAAACGTCTATTTCTATTAATTTTATATTTAAGAACAGCAATTACGTCTCGTGTATATACTCGTGAACAATTTAAATTTTAATATTTTTCATTTTTCAAAGCAACGATTTTATTAAAAACACATTTTGCATTTCGGAATAAACACGAAATTGTTGCCCTACTTTATATGTTGATTACATTAAGCTGATTGCTTATATAGTTATTATACAATCATAGATTAGTAACGTTATATTTTTCCGTTCTCATATTTCTCTGCGAAAACTGAAAAACGACACAACGGAAAATCCAGCAGAATGCATTCTAAGAGGACAAGACGCGCTCCGTTCTAGATGGATGTCGTGCATAGCGAGTGGATGATCGCGAGGATATCTGCAATATCCTACGAATAGGAACCGCGTAGATATTCACGAAAAGACGCTCCACTCTTGTGGATCCAACTGTGAAATACTAGGATCAATATTATTTCTGCTGTGGTTCGTCCGTCCGTCCGATAAACCACCGGTCGACAATCGACATTTCGGAGATCTCATGTTCGCACAGCGTGTGATAGATATGTACTCGATCCGAAAGGACACAATATCAATCGTGTGCAAACATAGGCGTACGGTTTAATCCCGTGTATCAAGCTCGCACGATTACACGACAGTTATTGCACGACATGCTTATCTTTGTCCTCAACATGTATTGTTCATTTTGCCTCTTTAAATTTTAATCGCGAATTAACGTACTGGAATAAAATAATTTTCGAGCAAAAGAAAGAATATTTGTATAATAAGGCAAAATATTTTTATTAAAAAATATTTAAGCGTTAGGAAAACCTTACGCTAAGACACTGAAAAATTTCGCACCGCGACGGAAATATGTGCGGACCGACTGGTATTACGAATCGATATATCGAAGCGACATTGCCGAATATTCCGATAAAAAAAGATTTAGGAACCAGCTCATGTAAGAGAGATATAGCGAATATAGCTATCTAACTAAAATCCGATATACCATTATTATTTGAAAAATGCAAATTAATGACCGCAATTTTTTTTAAGTTAGTTCTGCTCAGCACACATTAAATATAAAATATAATCCATAACAATAGGATTAATAGCTACCTCGTATTTTCATTACTGATTTAACTTTAAATCTGCAGTTTGATTCTAAAATTTATTTTTAACACGAAAATTGTACGTAATATAATGCGGACGTGTAACAATCGCATTAAATATTCAATGTGCAACGTAAATACGGACAAATCTCTTCATTAAGATAAACAAGATACGAGTTTAAATACAACTACTTCGTACTTTTCAAATTTTTTAGTCAGATTACTGTTCCTATATTCTGTCACTGGTGCTGTAGAGTACCGTATTCGTAAAACATCGCGGACATAATAACCAACGTATGTACTCTGCAGCTCGCATCAGTCAGTTTATTACATTAATATAAACGAACGACGCATCTAGCAAATTGAATAACGCGATTATTACGTTTTTCTGTGTACGTAATTAAAAGAAGACACAGTATTCGAAATGGTTATCTATGGGCACGAAATTGCTCATTTTCGCTGAATATCTTTTCGCGAAAGCATAAATATTATCGTTACTGTTGATTCAACCGGAAAAGTTGTCGGTTGTCTCCGTCTCCTTTCGGCTATCTGACAGCTGACAGTTCTGGTACATCTCGAGATGACCCGTCAACCGTGTGATATTTGCGCCGTGTCTCGTCCAACAAATAAATAATAAAAGTTCCGTGACTTGATTTCATGGAGACGTCGAGACCTCCCTTCGCTTACACTTTATTTTAAACGCTCGACCTGTTTACGTTTTCCACCCCCGTTTTCTTTATCGCTTCTTCTACTTTTTAGGTCAATGCTTTTTATAGCCCCGTTGCCTTGCAAAAGCAACGATGCTTAATCTGCGTTTATATACTGAAAGGAAAATCCACAAACGATGTTTTGAATGTGATTAACTGTCAAATACTTTAATCTTTTAAATTCCAATACTACTTTATTTGTGTGTGTGTGTGTGTGTGTGTGTGTGTGTGTGTGTGTGTGTGTGTGTGTGTGTGTGTGTGTGTGTGTGTGTGTGTGTGTGTGTGTGTGTGTGTGTGTGTGTGTGTGTGTGTGTGTGTGTGTGTGTGTGTGTGTGTGTGTGTGTGTGTGTGTGTGTGTGTGTGTGTGTGTGTGTGTGTGTGTGTGTGTGTGTGTGTGTGTGTGTGTGTGTGTGTGTGTGTGTGTGTGTGTGTGTGTGTGTGTGTGTGTGTGTGTGTGTGTGTGTGTGTGTGTGTGTGTGTGTGTGTGTGTGTGTGTGTGTGTGTGTGTGTGTGTGTGTGTGTGTGTGTGTGTGTGTGTGTGTGTGTGTGTGTGTGTGTGTGTGTGTGTGTGTGTGTGTGTGTGTGTGTGTGTGTGTGTGTGTGTGTGTGTGTGTGTGTGTGTGTGTGTGTGTGTGTGTGTGTGTGTGTGTGTGTGTGTGTGTGTGTGTGTGTGTGTGTGTGTGTGTGTGTGTGTGTGTGTGTGTGTGTGTGTGTGTGTGTGTAAACGAAATGGTCACTCGTAATACATCTTTAAAAATATTAAGAGAGAGAGAAAGAGAATAAAAAGAATTTATATATACGAAATATTCCTGAAAAGCCAATGAAATTTTAAAAGCATGCTTCTCAACACTAAAAGGATGGTAGCTCTTATACCAACAGGGACCACTTATTCTCCCAGTTATTACACCATATGGGAATATTATAATGATCATCATAATAGAACATATCCCAAAACTGCTCTTTCGTTTGAATATAACATCTCAAGCATCTACTTTGCATGATTTCTAAGGAATAAAACACACTTCCGCGCACAAATAGGAATCACGAAAAATTCGTAGCTTTCACAAGGCGTAGATTTTTGGGAAATATTTGTAGACATATGGAAAAACATACATTAGTGAAAATTTAACGAGGATTGACGCAATTGACATTAAACGTTTCACAGTTTTCTAAATCCCCTTTTTTCCCTTCCCTTCAAAAATTAATTTGTCTATTTGACTGATTTATACAATATATTCATGTCTATAGATACAATTACTCATTCTATCTAGAAAGTGCAGAAGAGGACTATTCCGCGGCAATATCGTATGCAATGTACCGCATCATTTCTGGGCGTGTCTGATACAAATCTGCATCGCATTCGCCACGCTTTCTCTTGAAAAGTTAATAGCGCCAGGGCGCTTACGTTGCTTCCGGGGGTGACATCTAACAGCCGCCTAAATGCAACCAGCTCACCAGCCCCAACAGACGTCGACGTTTCTCCGAGTCGAACGGAACGTCGTCCCCACTTTCGAATGAAGTTTCGTTCCTCGAGTTTGTGGTTTCGCCATCCCGTACCACACGCCACTCCCGACTCACGGCTTTTACAGGGGACGGTAAAATCTCCTCCCCGGGAAAAGTTTCACGCGAGACCAACGTGTCACGGATATTTTCCGCCCGTCTACAGGACGCTCCACGAGACACCGCATCGGCACAATCGAAAGAATGCGGCGCGTCTTACCTCCTCCTCCAACTTGTGCTCTTTACCTCTATTACTATTTCGACAGAGGTGACTTCTCACGATGTCACGATGTCTTCAAGCAAGATACGATACGAAACTGCTGAATAACATGATTTCAAAGCTAAAGGAATTTTAACCACAGCGATATGAAATTACGTTGAATCGAGCGATGCAGATTTGTAATAAATGAAACATGGAAATTACTTTTGGGAGCTATGCTGTGTCGTAATATATATGAGCTCTGAATAATTCTACTACCGCCGTTTATCAAAAATGAAGATGATATTATTCTTCACAAATTCAGAAATTTTAAGATATTATTGAAATATAGAAGTTTCAGACGTTATATTCTTGAGGATATTATTAAAGCAAGTGTACTGTATTAATTTTCCTCTGTATCTACTTTAAATGCACTATGTCCTAAATTTTGACACGGTTCTTTCAAAAATAATAGATTTACATAAAACTGCCACTGTGCACCCGACACTACAAAAAGCACGATAAAACTAGACTAGTCAAACTTTTTTTTCCTATCAGCTTTCCCTTCTGTTTTTCGTAAAAAAAAAAACTTCAAAAAAGGCTCCACTACACCATGTTAAACGTAATTTAGTTATTTGCATCATATGAAAGGCGATCCCTGCAAAATGATTAGATCACGCTTGGATAAAAGCTACATGCTCGGAAACGCGAGCTCTCATAGAAATTAGAACGATGTATAAATTTTAACTCCGTAGATATTACGATCGCAATGTCGCCATTCCAGCGGTCTCGATTAATATCGTCCAATTTTTGATTGAGCGTAACGTTTGAGCGAACGTACAGTCAAACGAGGCTCCCCGCGTACACCAAATTCAACGATACATCACATGTCCGGAATTATTGATTCCTGAATGGATTATACGCCTTTATAACAATAATTCACAGCTCTTTGAACTGCAAACATATTATATATGACTTTTTTCATATGCAATAACGATTTTGTAAAATTTCAAATTTCAAAGTGTATGAAATAATATTAATATAAATGAAATGAAACAATGCGTGTTCTTTTATTAATAAACACATATGCATCTCATCGTGTATCAAAGTGTACGTATATAAAGTGAGACTCGTCAACTTAAAAAATTGAAACGAATGGAATATTTTTATGTGAGTAATTAATTCCCGCTTTTCGCGTAAAAAAAAAAATGTTACTATTGCAAAAATAAAAATGTTACTATTGCAAAAACTAATTAAAATAAGTGATTTGCTATTTTTCCTTAGCGCTTGTTTCGCGAGACCACCGGATGAATAATCGCCACGATTCGAAATGTTGCGTACGCGATGCAGTCGCTAATCGTCGAGTTGTCCCGAAATTGTAGACGAATTTCTATCTTCCAGGAGCGCGTGCTTACACGAAATTCTCATAAGCTAACGGACATGACTTACAAAGTTAGCGCGTCTTCTGAAGTCTGTTGCACGCGATTCTTGGAGATGCTCGTCGCGGAGTTCACGCGTGAATAATTCAACAGGAATGGAGAGATAAAGTATGGGCGCGCGGGAGCGCTCTATATTGCATTAGGGAAGCTCCTTTATCTTTATCCTCCATTCTGAAATCAACCGACAGCGGCAGTCCACGCGGCGCTATCTCGCAACAAACAAACCTCGCCGCGATGAAATTGCATTTTTCCACGGGAGGACTCGACGTTACTAGTGAAATCTACGTCATACTGTAGTAGGTGTTAATACATCACGATGCGTTCTCTCTCAATGCCGACTCAATCGAACGTTGAACGCATCTCGAGAGAATAGTTCACATACCGCAAAGATATTTTATCAAGGCAGAAATCAAGTTACAACTTCACGAGCTTTATAAGAAAAAACAACCGTCTAAATACCGTTCAACAGTGATCAAGCGTTTCCAACCCGATAAAAGTATCTCCTTGTTTTCTTAACAAACCTTGAAATAGAAACCGAAGCACTGATACAATTTATACAATTCATGAATACATACTGCATAGGATATTATTTAAATAACAGCTAGTATTGACAACCAAGTCACGGCGGATAACGACATAAATTTGGACCCTTTAATTACATGTAAATTAATGACAATTACAAATACGAAGTAGTAATGAATAAATTAATTAATTTCTGCCTATCGGACGTAACTAATAGCACATCACGCAACAATGGCATGCGTTTGAGTATCGTTAGTATTTACTGAAAATCCCGCGCAACGCGAACGAATTCGATAAAGACCGACAAAGATGGACCTGACTCCGCATTTGCGCGATGGCACAGAATTGATCCTTCCGTTTCTCGTCTTTCCGGGCGATCAACTTTCTGTGCATTGCGCACGTGGCGCATCGCACGTCGAAAAAGGTCTCGAGAAAAAGCGTCTCTCGACTACGCCGCGGCAAGGACCTTCTCGTGCGCGATAACCTGCATATTTAATGCACGTAGCATCGCCAACTTTCCGCTCCGCACGTGATTAGGATGCGTTTCCTTCCGAAACGGCTTCAGGCAATGCACCTGATCTCAACTTGTGGGAACAAGCGCAATAATATTCCACCGCGGATTCTCCCTCTGCCCTGCCCACGCTTGACGATCGATTCCCGATGCGTCCGTTGCATACGCCGCAATTTTCTTTGCTCGTCGCCCGCTCGTGCGGCGATTCGCGTGCATCGGAATGCGCGCAGCCCTCGCGATTACCCGACCGCTGCCGACTTTATGCAACGCGCCTTACGACCTTCGGTTCTTGTTTATGAAATTGCACTAATATAGCCAGAAATTCGAGAAATTTAGTAGAATTTTAAACCCTGTTTCCTTTCAGTTTGGTTTTAACGTTTTCATTGTTTCGAGTTCGAAACGGTACGCACATTCGGTTGACATTGAAAGGATTAAGAAGACCCGTTTTGTTACCTCCTTTTTTACTGGATGCTTGTCTCGCGGCGACGCGATCGCAAGAAACTGCGTTCATATTTCGTAACCAGAAAAGCAGAAGATACGGAGACAAGAGTATATATATATACACACGTGCATGCTGTGTTCAGAATAGAATGCACATTCTGGTCAGAATGCACTCGCCCGTGGGACAAATAAGAGGTGACTATCACAGCGACCCAGTTCAAGTCACTTACGTGTGATTAGTTTCAACTATGCACGTAACGGCTGTTCCGGTGCGACTTCAATAAATTAATTTGTCTCCACCTTGTTACTAAGACGTTGTAACCGGCTTGGAATTTTCTTTGGTGATGCAATACGTTTATTCCCGTTCTTTCGCTGAAACAATTGAACGTGGTTGACTCCGTTCTTAACTGTCGCGTTAAATCGCGCAATAGCATTCGTATCGTGACAACTCTTTGCGAAAAATAAAAGTCTATTGAATTGAAAGAATGAACGTTGGAATGAATAATTGAAATGAATTGACGTTGAAATTCTCCTTCGATCGAGCCACGCGCATTCTTACAACGAAACAATTCCCCAGACAATATTTAACCTCACGCGTACAATATTGTCCCTTAAATATTAAAGTACTATATAAAATGTAATACTTTATACATATATATTTAAATATATTGAAAATAACGCATTTCTATGTGCATTCGACTCTGTCTGAATTCTTTGACGTTTGCAATTTTCCACCCTGCATGCTTCTAAATTTCAGTTCCCACGTAAGCCCGTTTGAAATTCGATCATCGACACGATGTACTCGAATATACTCGGCAAAGTAACGAAGAGGCTGCACGCAAGGATGCACTTTGCGATCTCTCTGGGACCGGCCGTTCGACGCACGTTTGGTATACATTACGCGGCACGTAAGAGCACTGTTTATCCAATGGGACGCAACGCGTCTCCATAATTCGGCGTGTTGCGACTGAGCTCGCAGGGAGAACCGCTACGAGGTGGCGTTTGAAGGCCGGTAATCTATACGACATTATGTAGTCAATGCGGCGAACCGAGGCCCATGGATACAAATACGTGAACGGAGTCGCCGCGAGCGTGGCCGTATCGGCTTACCACCTTTATGATGCACCTGTCTAGCCGCTCGATGATGGAAATTTCATTTCCGGCGCGATCATCGAAGGCTCATCTAGAGCTTGTAACGCGACTCCGAGAGAGGATGTACACGTAAAATAAACGACGCAATAATGGCCCTTAACCCTTTCGGTATTAAACGTCGTTACCGCTGCGCTCAAGTGCTCACTACACGTTCGATTACCGTGCATGAAAATTCGTGCAGCGGACGCGTAGTATTACATAAGAAGTAAGCGCGTTGCTGAATATAATCGCAAAAGAAGAAAAAAAAGAACTGAAAGAGACTGTCTCGGAGAAAGAGAGTTTCTCGAGTTCCACGCTGAGAGTTCCGAAAGCTTCCAAGCGTCTACAGCGTCGGAAGGATTAAAGCGTCGTACGCGAAGAATTTTGAACACCCTATTACGGCGATACCTTCGTAATTCTTTACGACTTGCACCGTATACTTCGCCCGACGTGCTCGCTCTATTACTCGTTACGTGCGCTCAACGAAAGAAATAATTCAAGGACTGTGGCATGCATTGCGGCTTGAAAGTCGTCCCGGTCTTTGCGAGGCACTCCGCTTTTTAATAAATAGGTACCCTTCCATGGCCCCCGGAGGAAGGGTGTTATCCCGTTAAGCTTCTGAAGTGAGTCTAAAGTCGACCGAGAGAGCGTAATGGATCACTCACGATATTCGCGCACGCTGGCAGTTCATAGTGTGGCCAAAAAGTAAATAATCTGATCTCGCATTGAGGGGTGTTCATGATTGAATCACGGAAACACGGTGTATGAAAACCGAGGGCGGGCACAAAACACCGAGTTATATTGCGTCTGTTCTATGAAAAGATTATATCGTTTTCGCGGTTGTAATTCACGGGCGATACAACGCACGTAGAAATTCCGCTGTAGAAATTCCGCCGTTATTGTTACCCTGGGATTATAACACAGAATATACGTTTAAGCAACTTCCGCTGGCAACCGGTGAATTATTATTCATTATGCAATTAAGGAAATGCTTCGACGCTTAGCCATTAGCGACTAGATTCGGTGGATTCTAATTATTTACCGTTGAACGTGAGAAATCCGGTAATTCATCCTGATAGCGTAACCTTAATGGATCGCATGAATGAGATAGAGCGAATGCTTCTGCTCTTATTTATCGAGGCGAACGCTCCGAGTGCTACAAGTTCTATGACTCCACTGAAAGTGAATCGTTAATCAAGTTTTCTCTCGCGAGGAAAACCATTGTGTTTTATTTAACCGCTCTTCTAATCAATAGCGCCCTTCTTATCAAACACATATTTTTCAAACTTGATTAAAAATCGAGGCGAACGTTGATAAATAGAATAACACATGGATCAATTCGCTGAAGAAGCCGTATATGAAACGAGACACACTTTTGCTACGCTACGCGCGACGTGTCTTAAACGAAATTTTATTCTACATGGCATCTAACACTCACTGAATTAGCGACTCATTATGCTTATCAAAGTTCTAAAGACGGCAACGAAATATTTGAACTTCAATATAAATTAAGGGATGCCGGAGCGATCAACGAACTTGATAAGCGTCGATAACGTAGAGCGATCATCAAAAAGTAGAAAACATTATCATCATTTACCGACGATATCGAATTTATGAACACATAGATACTTATGGAATAAAGACGATCGTCAAATAGGCGCTAACATGATACCGCTATCATCTTTTCATTTTTTCTTGCATGTTATGCAAGTGTGTGTGCTATGTTGTCATTTCAATTTTCTTATACATAGACATAAATGTGAATGCCACGTTGCCGATATTCGCATTCTCTCCAAAATAGACTCTTACTACTTTTCTGATGAATTCTTCAAACCGCTTATGTACTAGGTGCATCAAAGAAAGTTTTTAGAGAAGAGTGTTGTAGGCGCAAGCGTAGTTTGTCAATAATTTTTTGAAAAATACGTTACCTATTATTTGAGTTTTCAATATAATTAGCAACGGTAATTTGAGAAATCATTTTCATTTCGCACTGATCAATGTTACACTTTATTTTCGCACGTAATTTTATCATATAAATTGGAGTAGCCAGTACACTGTAATTTTTGAAAAATAAAATCAGTGTCACGATAGCAATGGTTCCACATCGTTTTCATCCTTGAGGTAAGAATACTCTATTTCATTTATGCATGTTACTTTTACAAAAACATTTTTAATTTGGTCAAGTCAACACAGAGTAAAATTTGTTGGGAAATATCGTTGACATGATACCGAAAACCTTTGCAAAACTGTGCTGATTCGACAAAATTAAAAACCCTTTTGCATGATGAAAGTACATGCGAAAATGAAGCGGAGTATCTATTAATATGAGACGAAAACGATAAGAAACAGTTACCATCACGACATCGAATCTTTCTGCAAAGTTCATTTCTTTCTACATGCGTCGAACAAAAAACCCTTTTACATAGTGAAATTACGTGCGACAATGAAGCGGAGCATCCAAGAAATTATTTTCAAGATTCTGAGCATGTTACCAAGGAAGTGGAGTGACACAAACACACATTGTCACCCAAGAGACGATGCAGAACGAAATAAGCACACCTTACATCAATTTCGAAAATACACTTTTTCAAGCGCGAATGTTACTTTAGAAAACTCTAAAAATCTATCCCAGAATGTGCTCTACATGCTAACACTATATCACCTAACCCGCAGTAATATGATCGACTTTTGGCCTACGCGCAGGATACGTACCACTGCGCATGCGCGAGAATCCGAATATACTGCTACGATGGATTTAACGTTATAGGAGAGACTTTGGTATATTGAGAAATTATTTTCAAGGTTCTAGGAGTGCTACTGAGGGTGTAAAGTTACACAAACACACATTGTTACCCAGAAGACGATGCAAAACGAAATTAGTACACCTGACGTCAATTTCAAAAATACACCTTTTCAAGCGCGAATGTTACTTTAAAAAACTGTAAAAAACTATCTCAGAATGTGCTCTACATGTTAAAACTATATCACCTAACCTGCAGTAATGACCGATTTTCGGCCCATGAGAATTCGAATATAATGCTACGATGGATGTAACGTTATGGAAGCCACTTTGGGCTATTGGAAAATTATGTTCAAGATTATGGGCATGAGGGAGTTACTGAGGGAGTAGAGTGACATTAAGACACATTGTCATCCAAGAGACGGTACAGAGCAAAATACGCACACTTCACGTCATTTTCGAAAACATACCTTTGCAAACGCGAAAATTTCTTTAAGAAATTTTAAAAAATTATCTCAGATTTAACTAACTCGGCTTAAGAAATTAGCAAAGACTCAAAACACTTCGGTTTGAATCTCGGTTAAATAATTCAGCGGAAACACAAAATACATCGGTTCGAATCTCGGCTTAATGATTTAGCGGATCCTCAAAACACATCGGCTCGAATCTCGGCTTAATGGTTTAGCGGAATCTCAAAACACTCGGGCCCGAATTTCGACTTAATAATTTAGCGGGAAATCAAAACATTTCGGTTCGAGTTTCGGCTTAATAATTTAATTTATCTTTAATTTATCGAAATTTAATTTGTCGTCTTGTCAACAACAAATGCATATGTATAAGTATAAGATATGTATAAGTATAAGCATATGCATATGTATAAGAAAATATCTCCGAAGAGTCGGAGTAGTATGTCGTATAATACGATATATAACAAGTTATAAAATATATTAATCAAATAGTATATATAGAACATAATTGGGTATATATAAAACATATAGAGCATAAGAAAAGCATATATAACATATACACAGTATATAAATATGACATGTTGAAATATATCAGTTTAATGTATCATCAAGAAATAATCCGACGTGAAGGAAGCCTGTCGAGTCGAAATTTTAATTAGCCATTGTTATGCAAGAATGATCCAATTCAAAAAATTATAAATTTTTATCAATGGATACTCCATTCACATCTTTTTAATCCAAACAAAATTCAAGCTTTATAGATGCTTGAAATGAATTAAGAAACAGTTTTTATATTTTTTACCAGTTGCGTCTTTTTGCACATTTTTCTAAAGATTGAGCTAGTCAGTACTCATAAAGAAATGGAAATGCCTGAACTATTGCGAAAATCTCAGAGCTAAATTCTTTGGTTGGATTAATCTTATGTAGCTCCGGCGAATTGCAAATTCCAATTCTTACTTTACTTCCCGTCGGACTCAATGCGATTTACATCTATGTGCCTGCAATCTACGTAAAGTGACACTTTGTGTCTACTATATAAGCGTCTAAATTGAGCGCTCACCATTGTGCGTCGTCCCACGGTGTCCCACTAGCCATCCTGTCGCTGTATCTGACACTGCAATGGTCCTCGCATCCCACGTCGCCTGTAATTCACTCCCGACCACGGTAATCTAACGGACGTTTCACGAAAAATCCCGTCTCTTCTGGGGATATACTCCAAGTTACAAATTACATATGAAATATCGCGAACTGCGTCTTCGAGAAAATGTCGGCCTTTCGGATAAACGACGGGTATGTGCGACGAATTCAGCAACGGTCTGATCGAGTTGTAGTGTATTGCTTTGATACATACGCGACGCGAATCGGAAAACGGAATCCGCGAGCGAAGGGAACACGCAACGCGAAAGCCGATCTCGCAAAATCTTTCGATGCGTGGGCGAAGTAATCTGTGCCAAATTCTCACATACGACACGGAATATCCCTAATGTAACGTTTCGATAGTGCAGCGTAGTAGACTGCAATACAGCTCCGCAATATTTTTGTTGATAACAGCTCCGCAATACTTTTGCGAAGACAATTCCGCAATATTTTTGCGGATAACAGCTCCACAATACTTTTGCGAAGACAATTCCACAACGCTTTTGCGGATAACACTTCGCAATATTTTTGCGAAGTTCGCTCGCGACTCTTCCGCAAATACAATTCGGTGAAATTCGCAAACCTATCAAATTAATAATCGCGAACGCGAGCGTGAATGAAAAATCAAAAACTATAAAAATTTTGGCGATAGAGATAAAAATTCTGTTCAAAATTCACGCACAAAAAATGTTACCGCGTGAGACGTCTTCGTTCGATGGAACTTGTCGCGCGCCACGTAAGTACAAACAACTGCTCGTATGCAATGCTGCAGAAATGTGCCCGTGCACGCAGCAGCGTGTGAGGAGAAGTGTCCTCTCCATGTTCTTTCTCCTAACGCACACAACGCTGCTACTCCGTCTATCGATGTGAAGTTTACACCGGGAGGAAACGCATGGAGGGGACACTTCTCCTCGCATGCTACGAGGTGTACGGGCACATTTCTGCAGCACTGCTCGCATGTCTGACTTGTGTACATCGCGTTTTTCGCGAGGGATCAACGCTCGTCAACATTGTCTCTATTGTGCCCCGCGTTAGGAAACTCTAATTCTAAGTGAAAAATTGAAATCTGAAAATTTTTCGGCGATCGTGAAATTAATTTTGCGAGTAGTTTATATAATCACGTTAGATCTGCGCTTCGCGCAGGTGCCGCACGATATCAAGTTTTACTTAATAACGAAGTATGAACTCTATGAAATGCAATCGCGATTCAAGCTCACGCAAGAGAGAAAATTGAGAAAATTAACTACCGACGGAAAATCTATGACGCGGGTGATGTGATTACGCATTTTCTGTGGCACATTCCCTTTGCGTGTTAACGCAATCTCTTTGCGCGTTGGCGCACTGCTCGAGACACCTGGAAAATCGCATTCAATAAAACTGAATAATTTTACAAAATTTTGAATGTTCAGAGCGTATACTCAATACTTCAAACATCTACCAGATAGTGTTGGGGTAGTTTGATTAATCAAAATTTCTCCAACAAAAATTGTCGACCAATTAATATTCTAAGTTAATCAATTTCTAAATATATATACATTGAGAAAAAAATATTTGAAAATTTATTTGCCAAATTTATGTAAAATATGTATTATCACTAATATTATTATTTGAAAAAGCGATCTTCCAATTGTTTCGAGCAGTGTAATTTTTATTGGACAAGACGTACACATACTACAACTACTAGCAAAGTAAATCGCATTGATTCGATAAGCATGCAGTACATCGAAAGATTTTTTGTTCTTCTATTATTAATATGTTTCTTGTTTTGACTCACCAACCGATCAGAAACCGCCGATCAGGGTAGCCACATTCTACTTTCGTTTCTGGAACAGAAAAATGCCATTTTGCCGATTAGATTCGTACATTGATGACGATTTGAATAAAGAAGTTTGAAGGATTAAAAAAAATAAACGCAATATTTTTCACACTGGAAGAATTTCTCGGAATGCATTCACACTTGGAATATTCCACTTTCCCTTTCCTCGACGTTGTAAATAAATCTCTTAATCAGAACAAATCAAAATTTTTCAAGTGATGTTACTCAGAAAAATTCTTCCCGCATGTAATTACGATTTAACGTGATCTTCGATTCGATTCAAATTATCTCGATTTCGAGCAAAAGAATTATCAATTTTGTCGTATTTCTAATTACAAGTATTAATTAATGAAGCTCACCTTCGAGCTAACCCTGCTCGGCCCGAGCCAGATCCTCCGGCGCAGCAGCCCCTAAGAGCCGGCTAATCATCTGTTTCGTCTCTGTAACAGAAAGCATATTTAATTTAGTATTACACATGACAATGGAAGCATTAAAGAACTCGATTTCAAACTAGAGAATTTCCAGTTTTATCGGATTTATAGGAATTATGAATTCAAATAAGTGAAACTCACCTTCGCGCCAATTCTGCCAGATCCGAGCCGAATCCTCTGGCGCGGCATTCCCCAGGCATCGCATCTCCTAGAGCCGCGTGACTGCGTCTGCTATACTGGATCTTTGTGACAGAAATTTAATTTAATTTAGTAATTTAATAATTTAGTATCAATTGGTTACACGCGACAGCAAAACAAGGAAAAGAAATTGTCGTAACAGCAAACTCGAGTTCCTTTCCAATGCGCCATAAGAAATAATTAAATCATAGCTGAATAAAAAAATAATAATATCCGTTTAATTAATGGGTAATGATATTAATATCTGATCGACAACCATATAATAATATCCGGTAGTATCAAATAATTACACATAACAGCAAGACGAGGTAAGGAAATCGTCGTAACAGCACGCTCGAGTTGCTTCCCAATAAAAATAATTAAATGACAACCGAATAAAAAAGTAATATTCAAATATTAAATGGATGATGATAATATTTGATCAGCATTGAGAAAAACTCGATCACGACGTTTTTCTATTTAATAAGTAAGAAAGTAAATAAAACGCGGTAATTACCTGTCGCGATAAAGTCCACAACACCTGCTCGCGTGAGGAATACGCGTCTTAATTTGTCTTAATTATCGCCTCAATTGTCGCGAACTCGAAACGCGGTATTAAAAATCGGCGCCGAATAATCTAGAAAATAACGCGGCAAGTCCCAATGCGTTCGCCCGACGGCTGATAGTGTTATGGTGTGACGCCCGAGCACGTGCTTACGCACGTGTGTTTACATGACCCGGCTGCGCGCCTCCCTCCTGCCCCCCCCCCCCCCCCCCCCCCCCC
>NW_022639741.1:13356-22685 GCF_010583005.1 Odontomachus brunneus | reverse complement strand
CCCCCAGCACCTCTCAGTCAACGGTCCGAGCGGGACGTTACGACGGTCGGTTTACCTAGCCTTTGTTGAGCCTAAAGTTTTTGTTAAAGCCGTTATCCAGATTTACCGATTAACCAGGTGTTATTATCGATTATACGATCATTATTATTTCTTTATTATCCACTCGCGGATATAATCACACGATTGTATCGAGCATATATTATCACTACCATTTAATATTCGCATATTATTACTTCTTTAATCGGTTATTATTTAATTTATTCGATTATTATTTAATTATTGCTATTACACATAGGAAAATAACTCAGGCGTGTCGTTACGACAATTTCTTTACCTCGTCTTTCATCAGTTATTATCGCCGTTGCTCAGTTATTGTTATTCATTATTATTACCGATTATTCGATCGTCGTTATTATGCACTCGCGGATATTATCACACGATTCGAACAGATTTTATTATCACTAACATTTAATATTCGAGTATTATTACTTCTTTATTCGATTATTATTTAATTTATTCAATTATTATTTAATTTTTGCTATTACGCGTAGAAATGCAATTCGGGCGTGCCATTACGACGATTTCTTTACGATTTCTTCGTTTTTGTTCAGTTATTATCGTCGTTGCAATAAACAGTTGCGTGCGCTCTGAGGAAACTATATATGTATGCACTCTGAATATTTGGACATTGTGAAAAGTGCGATAAAAGTACGGTGCCATCTCGAAAAATATCCGTGAACTAATTTCTTGCTCTACTTTATCATAGCTGTCGGAAAACCTAAGCGTATGTAATCATAAAATTTTCTGCAAACTTTTAATATCTTTTTTAGCATTGAAACTAAATTCTGAAAGTTTAGTAGTGATCTTTGAAATTTTCCTGATTGGAGCATCCACAGTTTCGGTATGTACAACCTGCAGAATATTTGTTTTAAACAAATATTGCACTACTGACAGCTCAAAATTTAAATTTAAACATATTTTTTTCGTTTTCGTCACATATTGAGCAATGCTCCAATTTATTTTTGCATGCACTTTGTTGTGTAAAAGCATTTGTAATTCTGTGCAAGCAACAAGACGTAAACTTTGCAAAAAATGTCAATATTATGTCGATAAAGTTTTTATGTCCTGCATTTAAGGAACAAGGTCAAACTGATAAGTTTGTAATGTATTGTAACAATCGTCATAATTCACATCGTAAGCATCGTATAATTTTAATCAATGATAATAAACTTCTGTATATACGAAAACTCATTATGCACAAATACATATGACGTCTTCATTACTTGGTTAAATGAAATTAAACAAGTTCTGTTGTGGCTTAAATTGTATTACAACAAAATTTTACTCAAAGCTTTGTTACGAATGGATATGTACGTGTTGCATTCGCGCTGATAATAATTTACATTGATTACGCAAATGATATGAAGTACACCGAGACAAGGTTGTTTTGCATTCACTCGATATATTTTAACATTTTAAAGAGGACAGCCGTGTACTCAGCAACTAATTAATTAAAGCGTACTTTTGAAACGCGTAAGGCAGCTGCGGTTCTAAACGAGATATTCACCATAGAGATATCTGATTGAATTCATTAAGACTCCGATGGCAGGTGTCCAAAACGTTACTGACCTGGAGTTCATTTCGCTTATTTGTATGCTGAGATGCTTCTCACGTTCTCTTCCTTTTAATAAGCATTCGAACGACCCGAACATGCATTTATATGTTTCATTATGATTGTTCTGTTCGAGCCACAAATATCGAATTAATATCAATTCCCGAAAATAGTCAACATTAATTGAGTATATTTTTTCTTTGTTTTAAGGTTTTTTTTACAACAGATTTATTCTACTTTCTCTCTCTCTCTCTTGCAATATACCGTCAAAATTACGAGATTTTAGAGCAAATATTCCCCACATTCGATTTATTATCTGACAAGTTTAATAAAATTTACCGCGGTACATAAACTGTTCTATATAATTTCCCTAGAGCTGTATTTGGGGAACGTAATCCGTGTAATATCGAGACGTTGATCTTGTTATGAACCCCTCAGCGAATCGTTCAGCACGTTTCATATTGGCTTGCCGCTCTCTACTTCGATTTCAAGATAACACGTTGACGTTGTATTTTTTCATGTGAATGTAATCATTGATACTTAACCGCGGCTTTATAGAAAATCGTAATCGGAGAAGGTATGCGCAAAAGCGGCGTGCGCGAAGAAAAAGCATCGCTTAAAGTCGAGTTTTTATAGGCACTGAAGGACGAAGCAGCTGAAATTGCTATTGGTTACGTGCTGTTTTATGATCTTTGCACTGGGTGTTTGCCACTAAACAGCCAATGGAAAATTTCCAGCGACCCGCTGATTCCAACCATAAAAGTGCCGCAGCCCTTATCGAGCTAAGTTCACATCCCCATTCGGCCGGTATTACGTGAACTTACCGCGAAATCGAACAAACGAATGCGTTCAAGTGCTCGACGCTATCCAATAAAATATCATAAAATGTTGATCTTCATAACATTCGAGAAAAGAATTCGAACAATTAACTTCTACGCGCCGTGGACGTGGACATTTCGAAGTTGTGACATTTGGGCTGCCAGCAGCTGCGGAAGCATTTCGCCGCGCTCGCGAAATTAAACGGTTTACGAAGCGCCACGCGATATAATACACCTCAGCTTCGTCGGTATCAGTTTCAGAAAGCGATCCTATCGTTTAATTAAAAGCTGCCGCGCGCGAATTCGCCCGGGCCGAATAACTTTTAACAAGCGGCGGGGGTACGCGCTCATAAATTTTTTACAACTTCGTCTGAGTTATCGTCCGCGTTCTCTATTCGCTCATGCGCTCATACTCCGGATGTACCACTCGTCACGTCCAAGTTACCGTTGCCGGATCGAGTTACGAAGCTCGTACTTCCTTGGAATGCTTAAAGGTGCCTCGTCCATTTGATCATCGGACGAGACACCGCAATGGCAATCGTGTAATGGCGACGAGGCATGAAAAGAACGAAGCAAGGCTGCGCCTCCGGCGATGGACCGGCCGCGTTTCGCCGCGAGCTTTGACCATTGATATAGCGAGCGACCGCAAATGGAGAAAAGACACCCTTTGACTGTCGTGATCATCTCTGTCTCTTCATCATTCGAAGGGAAGCTTATTTTCCTCACTTGTTTATGCCACGCGTTTCGCTTTCGTATGACTTTATCCGTCTGTTTCGAAAGTTCTTAGGACATGTTCAACGACTTAACTAGCGTTTACGATTGAAATCTTACGATCAAGTACAAAGATTCTTCGTGATGATCGATACGAATGTATCGACAAATGAAATATCGGTAAACTGAAATGAACGTTTCGAAGTCGTGCTTGTAATCCGGTTATAGTTTCGTCCCATATTCAGTAAAGGTTGAGAAAATATGAAAATTTTCGTTTTCCAGCAAACATCACGAAATCACGTTTCTTAACTTAATATTAAGCTATCTAACCACTTTTAAAAATATCATTTACATACATCACAGTAAAAATCAAATATACAAATTTTTTGCTAATTTTGTGCTATTCTTTGCTGTGGAAAGAAAATGTTTAGCTACAGCCAAAAAAATTACAAACAGGTAGACAGCTTAACAAGAATAAAGTACTCATCAAAAGTGGACTGTTCTCATCACAATTGTTATGTAGCTTGATTTATTTGCTCTTGATATTCACAGCAAAAAATAGCAAACAATTAGCAAAAAATTCATGGTATATTCGATTTTTGTTGTGATGTATGGAAAAACTTTATATTAAGCTATCTAGCCACTTTTAATATTAAGCTACTAGCCACTTTTAAAAATAGTATTTACATACATCACAACAAAAATCGAATATATCATGAATTTCTTGCTAATTTTTTGCTATTCTTTACTGTGAATGTCGAGAGCAAATAAATCAAGCTATATAACGATGCAATTGTGATAAGAACAATCCACTTTTTAAGAGTATTTTACTCTTGTTAAGCTATCTATCCGTTTACAATTTTTTTTTTTGGTTGTAGCTATAAATTTTTTTCTACATCAAAGATTAGCAAAAACTTAGCAAAAAATTCATGGTATATTCGATTTTTGCTATGATGTATATCAATGCTACTTCTAAAAATGACTAGATAGCTCAATGTTAAGCTATCCATCCGTTCATATTTTTTTTATGGCTACAACAAAAAAAATTGCTTTCTACAGCAAATAATTACCGTGTATTGCTTTTTGTGTTCTGATGATTTAGTTCAATCTTATTACCGTATACCTATATTAAATTTATTTGGAAAAAGTCATATCCTGCGTTTAAACATATTACGTGGTCAGCTATTATGTGAAAGAAAGTTTTAACTGCTCTGAATAAACGTTGTCAAAGTTCCATCGTAAAAGTGACGGCCAGGACCGAACGAAAACATATAATATTCGTAAAAAAAAAACTGAATTGCGACAGAGAGACGTGGTTTAATATCGGATTTTCGATACAGCATAAATGTGAAATCCCCTTGCTTGCAGAGCAGCAAACGGAACCTGCTTTGCGAATATTTTTTCACGAAAAAGACAGACGATGGTGAAGTGTTTCGAATTTCACCTCCGACATGGGAAAACGTTCGCGTCTATAATAAATTCCGTCGCGGAATATCGACGGAGATCGCGAAACTTGCGAACGCCTCACTTTCTGCACGAGAAACACGTAATTTCCTTTATTGCGCGAGGCTCACCTCTGCCGACCCTCGTGAAATTTTCACAGCGATTTCCAGACGGAATTGATATTATGATTCTCCATTCGTCACTTCGCCTGTGCGCCTACATTTTGCACGCACATTTTCCCTGCATTCTTTCGCGTACGAGACGCGAACGTGCGAAATAAATTTCACAAAGCAACGTCTGGAATTTTTATTCTCGGAATGTGCGTGTTATCTTCGCTCGAACCATCTTCTCTTGCCAAAATAAAGATATTTTTAATCGATATTACGAACAACGTGACGAATACAATTGCCGATTAATTTCTATAAATTTTGATATCAATACATTGAGAAAAAGAATATCTAAGAAATAAAAAGTATTTATTCGGTAGGGAATAACATATTTTCTTATATTAATATACATATTTTTCCACTAAAAAAAATCTTTTTCAAATAAGAAAATATGTATTTTCTTAAAACCTTAACTTTTCATGAAAGAAATTGTTTATTTTATTTAAGTAACAAAATTCTGACTTAAATAAATATGTTATTAGTATCTATCGAAAATAAATATGTTATTAGTATCTACCGAAAATAAATATTCTTTTTATTTTTTAAATATTTTTTTCTCTCAGTGTAAACAAAGTAGTTAAAACTAGAAAAAAGAAAGAGCTCTACTTTAAGCTCTAGTTCGTTTAATTATTGTAGAATTAATTCCAATATTTAACAACTAATTAAAAACGTAGCTGTTGCTGCTACTAAGTGACTCAGTAATCTGGTTGATTATTATTCTTACTTAATCTTTACGCAACTATAACTATTCGTGAGAACAGTTAAGAATATCGGCTTGCACGATAAATGCAAAACCGAGAATGACGCGAGAAATAATATAAGCGCTCAAGGCTGCTTAATAATTTCAATATTAATAAACCGCGTCGTCGCGCGTAATCTCGCGAGGAACTTCCTCGCATTTGGATGCAAATGACGACGCGCGGAATCGAGAGGCGGCGCGCCAACGGGATTAGTTCGAAACGGGCGCGGAAAATTCCGGCGCCAACAGGTGAAAGTTGGAAAAGTTGATTTCACGGTAGAATAAGGAAACATCGGTCCAAGTTTCGCTTATGAAATCAATATGACGGACGCCTATTGATCGATAAGTTCCCTCGCAAGACAAAACGGCTGGCAAATAGAACGACCGGCTGAAAAAAAGTGGTAAAAGAATCGCAATCGCGATAAATACGGAAGTTACGCATAAGCATTTAAATCTGCATATACAGGGTAATCTACTTCCATTTGAATACCCACCAAAGCAATATGAAAATTTCTATATCCTAGTCACAAGATCAACTTGTTTCTTGTGAATTAATTTATTCAATTTATTCAAAAACATATAATTAAAACTTTATTAAATTTAATTTCATTGAATATAATATTTTCAAAATTTTTTATAAATTAAATATTAACACTGCAAGATAACTTATTGAAATTTAAAATTATCGAAATCTACATCATTTTCTTTTTCTAACGAAAAATTTGTTTTGTTCAAAAGACAATTCCGTATCTATCATTTAATATCTATTTCTATCAATTCCTCATTTCTAAGCTATACGCGAAGATGAGACCAGGGCATCCTGTATATACGCGATTCGTGTATATAGGCGGCAAGGTAAACGGTGGCATATTAGCATTGAAACAAGTTCTGAAGGATAGAACTGGATGCAAATGTATGATCGGGATGATCCAGCCGATAATTGGAAAACCGCCAAACGCGGAGATCCGACCGAGCGAGATATTAGTCTTCAGTGAAGAGAGAAAAAGAACGCGGAAGACGGTGAAGGAGAAATAGTGAAGGAGGTCGACAGTCATCATCGTAGATAAGCATGGTCAATGAGCTTTATGTCCCATATTACTTACGGTGATTAACTCACCGAGTTAAGTCGCACTTTGCTTCGAAAATACGCCGCGTCGCATTCAACTAGAAAATATATTTCTATCACGGCGACCACATAAGTCTGCGAATTACGTCCGCTCGATCACCCGAAGCTTCGAACTTTTCTTTTTTCAGCTCAGAAACTTTGCCCTACTTCTCGCTTTTCTTTCGCGCACAGCTGACGAGATACGACACTTCCCGTGAGCGCGGGTTAAACGGCACTCTTAGTCGTAGCTTGGTTCTCTTTCTAAAATCCGTAAACGACCGCTTATCACGCCCTTCTTCGCTGTTATCGCGAAGCTTTTAATTTCGCTTGTTCCGGCGCGTGCATACCTAGCGAACGAGCGTTAGCATTCTTTCGAGTATCTCAACGACCTCCGTTTTGATGCATTTCAGCTGGGTGTCATCAGACAAATCGAGCCCGATGAAGCGTTCTCGCCGCGAATGTAAAACACTACTCGACCGGTCGGAACCCGCAGTTTCCGTGCGAAAGAATTGTATTCACAAATTCACGAGCCGAATTACGTCATATCAAAGAACAAGGGCAATTCCCCCGTCCTAGAGAGTGCTTTCCGCGTTCGATGAATACCTTTGAACCCGTAGTGTCGCCGACACTAACACACGCCGCGCCGAACCTTTTACCCAGTCCATTAACGGACGATGCATGCACAAAGAAATTTCAACCGGTTAATAGACTTTCTTAAACGCGCTCGCGATAAAAGCGTACCGGATATTCAAAGGCGGCTACCAAAAGGTGACGCACGATTTTTAACGCCTAGCGTGCATTCACAGTAAACTCGTTGTGCCGTGAACATTCTACGCGTTGATCCACTCTCGTCGCGGACGGACTGCTTCATAAAGTCGCACGCACATTCGCGTATCTCAATGAACATATCCTGCGTATCTCAATGAATTTTATTTCCACGCAAATTAGACGTGCCCTCAAAAATCAACATTCATTACCGAGAATCCGAGAAAGATAGTTGAATGAAATATCGCATATTCTTTTCCATTTTGTAAAATATCAGTTCCCTCCCAGTTACGACGGCTGAGAAACGAGCTTGAATGCTTTGAATATCGCGAAATATCCCGGTAATCTTTGAGATTTATCTGCTAGCCATGCGTAATTCGAGAACATGAATTTCTTATATCATTCACTTAACCTTACGATACAAGATATTACACACATAGAGAGATCTCCATGAGGCGAACTGGCTTAAATGCCTGCAAATCAATGTCAGAAGAATACCTCCTTGAACACGTGCTAGGGCTTAAAAGGGATCAACGGAGCTTATGTAACTTCCCCATCAGCACAACGAGACCCTCGTGCTTACGGTTACCGCAAAACCTGAAGGGGCCTCTCCGAAAGTATGACACACCACGGAAAATAATATCACGTCTCGATGGGGATTTCTTATTAGATCAACGAGACTGTTCGCAATAAGAATCGAAACGTCCATCATACAACTACGTTCTATTTCCCTCCGCGGACCTCTTGACGGTACGTGTCGACCATTCTGAACTCGATACGATTCCCGAACTTGCGAATTGGACTCTCCAAGAACACGTGAATTATTTCAAACATTTCTCTACGCGAAATTCAATTGACTCTCTCGCCAACGACATTACGATTTTCGCGATCAACTTCAAAACGTAGCCAAGGGATTCTCGTATATTATACCCGGAAAGTTTATTTCTGGATCGATCGCGACGCGACAAGGTGAACAAGGTCCCAGAACAAACGTTCTTTCCTTTTTTTATAAAACTTTCGCGTATGATGATTATAAGGCTGATGTCTCCTTAATAACATTATTAAAATAAAGAGACATAGAAAAACAATTAAAATATCGCAATTATCAACAGAATATTCAAAAAACATGTCAAAAGTATTGAAAAATGTATACATAAAAAGTGCGACGTACATCTCTGATCGAGCACGATATAGAAAGCGCGCAATTTTTAAAATACTTCCAGCAAAAAATGACATTGTTCGACCGAGAGTATTCATGTATAAGTTATGTGAATAATGTTGTGTGTAAAATCTGTTTCGCTCGAATGTACGGAAAACAATCAGAGAACGCATAGTCGCCCAGTTTTGCGAAATTCGATAAATTCATTAAATTTTGAAAAAATTTTACACTCACTCTGTGATGTGCAGGTTCTCATTCTCCGAGCTCCGCTTCGCTCCGTCCAGGTAAACAAACACCGTCGTCATCGCAGATTTCCTCGTATGCAGCATGCCCTGGGATACAAACACGTATACTTGCGACACGCACTTTTTACCAACGTTTGATTTGATACACGACTTTATTCGACGACGAGTTCATCGCGAAGCATGGCCACATATCTCTGCATGTTAATACTGTGTTAATAAGATCGTCATGTCTTCGTACAAATTACACCTCGCGACGCGCGTATGAATATCGCGAAGTAGTTACCGCACGAACGATCACAATCACTTCCCGAAAAAGTCGAGTGCGTTCGTCGAGGATCCACAATATATGATCGAATATATTGATCGAATACATATTAATCACGAGCGAATTACACATAATTGCGGTGCTCGCTGTTTTACGTGCGATTATCCCCGCGATACTGTCAATCGTGAGTATTATTTTCGCTCGTCAATGATCCCGAGTGTCACTCTATTCGGCAAGACAGAAACAGAACGAGAGAGAGAGAGAGAGAGAGAGAGAGAGAGAGAGAGAGAGAGAGAGAGA
>NW_022639741.1:0-12482 GCF_010583005.1 Odontomachus brunneus | reverse complement strand
GAGAGAGAGAGAGAGAGAGAGAGAGAGAGAGAGAGAGAGAGAGAGAGAGAGAAAGCTTACTAGACACGTCCGAACGCGAACGACGATTACAAAAATTGACGCGAGCGTCCTTTAATAGCGAGCACTAAACCAGCTGTAAATAAATCTTGAAACCCAACGTTCGCTATGGAGTATTATTAGGCGTAGGATCTTCTATTACCTTTCTTTCGATATACGTCACTGCGTCTCAACACCGCTCCACTATGATCGTTTGGCGCGAATGCACTCCGAGACGCGCGTATGAATATCGCGAAGCGTAAAGTAGTTACACGTCACAAGCACTTTCCGAAAATGTCGAGCGTGTCGCTGATGATCTACAATATAAAAGATCGAATATATTGATCGAATAAATATTAATCACAAACGCGAATTAGATTTAATTACGACGCTCACTGTTCTGCGTGTGATTATTCCCACAATATTCTTCGTATTTTCGTTCGTCAATTATTTCGTATGTCACTCTATTCGACAAGACAGAGAAAGAACGAGAGAGTGTACCAGGCACGTCTGAACGCGAGCAACAGTGACAAAAACTAACGCAAACGTCGTCACGCACCGACCAGTCGTAAACAAAGCTTAAGCCCGGCGTGCGCCGCGGAGTATTGTAAGTAGTAAGCCCTTGAGACAGGTCATCCGCGCGAGGCACGGCGCGCGGCACGTAGCGCGCTGTCAGTCCTCGCTTATCGCTCAGGCGATTCGACGCGTCGTGCACGTCTCGTCGCTTATTTCGCCGCATTATTTCGCCGTACGATTACGTATAACGAATACGACTTACGAAGGCAATGCTCGTACGTACCAATATCGGGAAAACGAGTGCATGTGAAACAGCAAAAATCACGATTGACTTGAGCTCCGTTCGATAGCTCCGGTCGATACATCCTTTTCGGGACCCTTGCAAAGGGGTGCGGCACTACTTTCGATTGATTTCGATATTCCTACGCGTCCTTCACGGCTACGTCACAATATGTCGGCGGTATATTAACGGAGTGTCGAGAGAGTGTGAAAATCATTGAGATTATTCACGGATTCCTGTCGCCGATTACGTCGAACTAAATACCGGAGATGACTGACAAGCCACGATGATTGCACGTAACGTTATCGCGGAAACGATCGCCTGGAAACCCGTGTGAGTACCGCAATGTTCTCGCTCCTTGTATCATTACATCTACGCGTGCGAGTGTGCTCGCGATCGGTATGTAACTACTTTCTTTCGTCCTGATATTCATACGCGCCGGAACGCGAATTGCGCCAAAATATCGTAGGTATATCGAAACGCAGGACATGCTGTCGTGTTTATTCTGATAATACGTCATAAAGTCGTTTGTCGAATCAGTCGTCGGTAGAAAGTACGCGTCTCAAGTGTTGTGTATATGTGCATACAATGGCATGCAATGGACGAGGGAAGCTGCAACGAAGGCGGATATCTGGTTGTTGGGACGGAACTTCGAGCGAAGCTTCGAGAACGGTGAACTGAGCATCATAGAGTGAGTACAAAACTTTTCAACATACCACGAATATTATTTATTGAATTTCAGTACATTCCACGTTACTATATGAAGAAACAGGAATGTAATATACGTTTCCTATATTAAAATACGTTCTATTGAAAGAATCGTGCACCGGATGTCACTCTAGTAAATAATTTATTTTCTGAGATATACTACTTAAAATAATTATGGGATAATTTCTTCAAATGTTTAACAATTATTTAAAGTATTAAATATCTCTTAGTTTTTTTCTTTTTAGCATTATTAAATATATTTATATTTTAGCTGCTTGCTCATACCTTGTTTAATTTAATAAATTATTTATCAGAATACTTACTTTGTGTTATCCCCTAATTATCTTGAGTGTTATCTATAAACCAATTTCTAATTTTTGTACATTTTTCTATAAAGTGTCTCATGTTATCCTGTTATTTTTGCCAGCATCATATCATCTGTATATAGAAGCAATTACATTTTATTATTATTTTTTATCATTATTTTATCTATTGCTAAACCTCTTACACCTCTTTTCGTCAGTTTCCTATCAATGTCCACTATATACAAATTAAGTAAGAGTGGACTCATAACACAACCTTGTCTTATATCTTTCGTCATACTAAATTTATCCACAAATTCCTCTGCAATCCTTATCATCATCTCCGTTTCCTCATAAATCTTCTCTATTCTTTTTTAACTGTGTTAATTCTTTTTTTCTTTAAAAGTATCTTCTTAACAGTATCTTTATATCTTTTTCTTTCAATATTTTTAGCAGTACATCCTTGTGTATATATATGTCTACATTTATATACTTGTATATACTTATATGTAATTTCAAGAGGATTCTTTTAAACACTCCAAAGGAAAATATTCCTATTACAATCTTATTTCCCTTCATTAGAAAAGGAATACTTTTTAAATAAAAGTTTTTATTTAGAATATGGAATTGCAAGAGTAGCACTTTGCAACGAGTTTTTTTTTGGTACTAGAATGTTTTCCTTGTAGTTTTAGAATATGAGGTTATTAAGAAATAGTACTTTACAACTAGTATTTTTTTTTTTTTAGAGTGTCAGAATA
Source organism: Odontomachus brunneus (assembly GCF_010583005.1). Lineage (NCBI taxonomy): Eukaryota > Metazoa > Arthropoda > Insecta > Hymenoptera > Formicidae > Odontomachus > Odontomachus brunneus. The sequence continues at coordinate 9,882 of NW_022639741.1, read as the reverse complement.
TTTTCCTTATGGTTTTAGAATGAGATTACAGGAAATAGTACTTTACAACTAGTATTTTTTTTTTTTTAGAGTGTCAGAATATTTTCCTTATGGTTTTAGAATGAGATTACAGGAAATAGTACTTTACAACTAGAGTCTTTTTTTAGAAAGAAGGATATCAGAATATTTTCCTTTTAGTTTTATAGAAGAATTTTGTTGAAGGTGTATACAAAGAAGATTCTGCCAAGTATGAGATTATATTTTTTGAATGCTTTATTTCCATTCATTTAGATAGAAATATTATTCATTAAATAATAGTGCAAAAAGAACAAATCAACATATCTGTAAAAACCAGCTGAAATTAAAGCAAAAAAAAGTATTTTTATTTTTAAGTTTTATTTTTTAAATTTTATTTCTTTTTTAGAGAGATTAATATCATTGTCTTTCTCTTTTTTTTAACTCTCATGTTTTAGTTCCATAAATTAAACTCACATGATCATACACTATGTAAAAATGTGTACACATCTGCACATGTAGTGAAGTTATTGTGACTATAAATTCAGTGTGCTGGTCGTTACAAATGTTGGACACTTTATAGGAGACGTTATATTACTTTTTAAAATTAAGAGGTTTTGATCTCATATTATCATCGTACTATCTCATACTTCATCATACTATGTTACGATAAAAACGTGCAAACATCATTTCAAACAAAATAATTTTTCCTCTCTTTCTCTTTTTCATACACACACACACATAGCCCCCAATGTTCTTTGTTACATTTATATACCTATGTTTATTATCAGTATAAATTATTTATACGGTAATTATATAGAATAAGGACTTTTCCGAATTTTGATATTTTTTTGCTACAATATTGATAAATATCTTTGTTGTTATTCCAACAGTGATAATCAAATGGAGGAGTCTGAAAAATATGTAAACTATTTATGTTTTTAACTATTTTCTCTAACATATGCCTGTACGTAGAATATCGTATCCCTTAAGGTTTAAGACTGAAATTGCAACAAAGTACTAAAAAGATTAGAACATTTATTAATTAGTAACAAATACTACTTTGTTTATTGGTAATATAAAAAAATAATTTTTACAAAAATAAACATTGAATTTTTGTTTAAATTGGAGACCGGGTCTTCAAATTGTATTGAGTTTTTAAATCGTATTTCAAAGATATACAGTCATAAACAATAAAAAAGAATTAATTATTAATTAATCCTATATTACATTAATATAACAATAAAACAAAACAAAAATAAAAGTACGTAAGTAATGTTACTAGTGTCATCTATTTTGCTATATAACATAAATATTGCTTTAACAACATGTTTCAACATTTTTAACCGATTTAGCTAATTCTTTTATCATGAAGTATGCTTGTTTCATTTGTCATCGCGGTTTAATTTGTTATCGAGCGCAATGATTTCAAAAATCTGAAGATCTTAGCTGTCGCTCGTTGTTTGTTAAAAAGTTATTAACAAAAAAATTATATGAATATAACATAATTTTTCAAGACAGTTCTATAAAATACACACTTTTCCTTTCACTTTTGTGAGAAATTCTCACTCTTTAGCTTAAGTACAACAGACTTGACCTCCTCCCACCACGGTACGAGGGGTCTGGGGGGCATAGCCCCCCAGTTACACGGCTAGAGACAGGCATCTTTTTTATTAATATCTCGGAAACTATAAGCGACCGCCATATAACCATATTTATATTATTGAAATATGGTAAAAAATAAAAAAGGTGCTTGTCCCTAGCCGTATAACTGGGGGGCTATGCCCCCCAGACCCCCCGCACCGCGGCGGGGGGGGGGGCGCAAGTCTGTTGTACTTTAGCTAAAGTTACTTAAAGTTTAACAATCGCAAATTGAAATGAAGGTGCCACAAACCCCGAAAAGCTACATAGAAAAAATAATTAAAAACATTGAAAGGTTACGTACTTTTCGGCTCTCCCACTTGATTATCAATGTTGGAATAACAACAAAGATATTTATCAAGATTGCAACAAAAAATATCAAAATTTGAAAAAGTCCTTATTCTACATAATTACCATTGCCAAACATTGGTAACATTTATCATTATTGGTTACTATTTACTAAATGGTATGGTAAAACTCATTTGGTAAGTATTACCAAACTTTTTCTTTCAGTATACGTGTTTACATATTGCTATCGTAACGCAAAATGCGTACTGTTTCGCTGTATCATAAATTATCTGAATAAGTTTGAACCTGTTGGTTTTTCATAAATTAAAAATAACAATTATCGTCGCACCACATACCTCGAGTAGCCCTAACTTTTTACAATTTTTTATCGTGTATAAACTGGAAGTGATACTGTCCAAAGAAAGATAAAGGAAAATCTCTTACTATTGCAATGATCCGCTTTTCAATAGCCGCATGAGCGCAGAATATATCTATATAAAATCCTTCTCTCGCGGTTGCATAACGCACCATTCGACCAGATGCAACAGCAACGTTATCTCGATATTCCATAAACATGCCGCGGAAACGGTCGGGAATGAAGACGCCTCCGGTAATGAGATCGCGCGTAAAATCCGAATAAAACGTGCTCGCGTTGTAGTCTCACAGGGCGACATAAAATCACGTCAATATCATGCATTTGAAATTTTCGAATGTACTCGCACGCGTGGTACTTCCATAAAAATGTTGCATCGTTTTTCGATATCGATGAAATTTTGTTGCAAATGTCGCATTACATCTCCCGCCGGGTGAAAGGGGGGGGGAAGGGTTCGGCAATCGGATCAAACTTTTCTCGTATACGCAAAATCTTACCGTTAGTCAGATTTTAGCAGACGATATATTGTATGACCATTCGATATTGCCACGCGGATTTGGTTTCGAAAAAGGATACCCGAATAATGGGGAGACGGGAGGACGGTATCGTTCGCAAGTGCATCTCTCTCCCTTTTCGTTGTCCGCTGTTCGTATACGGAAATATTTCGGCGCTCTTTCAACACAAAGTGATCAAACTAGCTGTTGGGATATCAAACTGTAATAACGAAAGCAAGAACTCGCTTTTCTCGCGATTTTGCAGTGTCCGAAATTGTTCGAAGTTAGCCGTCCGCTAATCGCACATCCTCAACTACGCATTAGCGTTTATTAGCGGGGTAATTCGACCGCGATTTTCGTACGCTATTTACGAGCGTGTCGCGTCGCACCCCAGCACAATACGAGCGCAACATGTGCCGATGATACGGCACTGATTCGCCGCGAATTCGATCCGCGATTAAACCCCGCACTCCAGTTTGCACGCTCGTCGTCGCGTTCTGACATTACCAACGATGTACCAAACGTGGACCTCGCTCGTTCGCTCGTATTTCGCTCGGACCTCCGGAAATGAAATTCGCCGGTATCGTTGTGTTAGTGCGAGCGACGCACAGAAATAATACACCGTGCAAAATCTCGCACCATGAATCGAGCCTCCATACAAGGTCGAGGCGAATCAAACGGAACGAATTTTCAATTGCTTCGTAACAAGTGTGTTCAATTTAATCCAATAGCGCGCCTAATATTTTAAACAAGTTTCCTCTTCGTAATTCTCTGTGGTTCGTTCTTCAGACGCATTCCGCAATTCCAGTTTACCTTCCATCTTTCCTGAATAATTATCTCCATCATTTTGCACTATCTGAAAATAGAAATTTCGTGTACATAAAAACTGTGTGCGTGCGTGATTCAAAATTTTCATTGTTTGCATTGTGCAGTACTCGGATGGCGCACACGAACCGGCTTTGTTAAATTTTACAGTGGAAAATCAATTCGTACGCTCGGCGCGGCCGAGAGATACACCTCGCGTTCACGAGAGATATCGATGACGCACTTGACGCTGCGATTGAAAAATCGGTTCCAAAGATTCCCAGATGCCTCGATATTCGGCGAGCGCTTTTTTGATACGCGACAATATGCCCAATATTGTTATATTAATATTACAAAGACACATACAACACACGTATTGTGAAGTCGTCAAACTTTCGAGCCCTTCGTCTAACAATCACGCACGACATTATTTCACATAAAACCCACTTTCATTATTTCTTCATATTATATTTTTTATTTTCCCGTGGCAAATGCACTTCGTTGAATGTGGACACAAAATTTTCAAATAGCATTGTTTCTTTTTCGTACATAAAAGTTTACAGAAGAGCGCGTGCGTGAACGCAACTTTTACCGTCATCGTCATTATTATTTTTATTATTATTTTAGAAAAGCGTGAATGGAATTGAAAAGAGAATCAGATTAAAGTTAAAAACTCTCGTCCCATTGAAAGTACACTGATGAGATATAAAAGTAACTACTTTCTAGTGACACTAAGAGAGTTAGTAGGACGCATTGAAGTCAGAGGAAGTGAGTTAGCCGACAAGTTTTTAAATTAAAATTCGATTCGATCCGTCGCCTACGTCGCGTTCCCATCCATATTAATATTTATTATCCAGCTTTAATTATTAATGCTTGCGTCGCGATTTACCGCGCGATCCTATCTGGGTTAATATTATTTATCGCTACCGCCCTGCCATTTAATCATCATTCGGCACAAATACAATTATTAGAAAACTGTGTCAACGCGATATCGCGAGTGTAAAATTCAAAGAGGACGTACAACGTGCGTTTCGTTGTGGACACCGTCGCGTATGCGTTTAGCGTTTCGCTCTCGCCGTTTTTGACTCCGTTAAGGCGCTATTTACATACGTCCGTTCCTAACCGTAGTCGTAGCATTTCGTACAGTAAGAATTCCCGATGAGCCCGAGGGTCCGGCGAGCTCGAGAATTTATGATGCGGTGTAATCCGACGAATCTCTAAAAGCGCACGCTAGCGTCGCCAACCGTGCTATGCTCATTGCATTTGCGCCGTAATTTGGTCACGTCGTACTGTGCTGATTATTCATGAATTACAGTACACTCGGAATTTGCATTATAATTCGCCAAACTGGCCGAATGTTATATCGCAAAACATCTGCCCGTCTCGTCGTTACGCACTACTTATCTATTGTGATTATCGATCGTCAGTTATCTATTTATCGATATCATATTTCCGTCGCAGCAATCAACCCCCGTTAATTTAATTCAATTTGTAAAGTAGCTTCTCTCACATGTTACATCGTATAACAGCTATCTATTTTTCGACGAGTACCATTCTTCCGTCCTCCGATATTCATTTTCTCTTTTTATTTCCCTCCTCGTCTTTTGGCGCGCTGCAATAAAAGTCCGAAGTGCCATAACTTTATTCCCCTTGTATCAGAATTCTATTTTGGAAAGTTGGCGAAGTCGCGTCGTACGACGACTTTCCTCATCGTCTCGTTTGTATGGAAACGCGAGCTCGCGCGAGATTTATCGCGGCTGCCGCTGCATTGAATATTTATCCGGTATCGACTCGGACTAAGTTGCCGCGAGAATGGTCTTTAACGTCCCGAAATTCTGTATCGCGCCCTGCCGAAAAGTGGTTCGCCATTTCGCAATTTACGACGTCGTAATCGCGAAATTACGGTCTTCTCGATTTCCAGCGCAGAGCGGTACGATAAAATATTAAACAGACGCGATCGAATGTCGGCTAATGTGTGCTAGACGGGCACGTTCCGATCGGTTACGATGTCGAGGCGCTCCAAGTCCAACGAAAATGAGGTGAAAATTAAAAAAAAAAGGAAGAAAGGTTGCCCTTTACATGCGAACGTCGGCTGCGCGTGCACGACCTGCATTAAACCGCGTTATAATTATTCGTTATCTCTTTGTGCGATAATATCTTTGCGAGAAGTGAGAAGAACGATGTTCTGTCACGTATGATACGCTGTGCGATATATATATTTTAGGCTGATATTAATATTAAAATTACATACGTAAATTATATTGTAAACCAAACCAAAAGAGTTAAAACCATTCTACGTGTCGCGGATCTTTTCCTTGTCTGTTATTTGTTTAAGGTTGCACCAACATTATTTTGGCTTTACGCGAAACTTAAACATTTATCTATCTTTATCTTTCTTTCTAAATAAATAAAGACAGACATATATTTAAGTCTCATTTAAAACCAAAATAATATTGGTGCAACCGGGCCTAAAACCAATGTTATGAGCTTAATTGGTCACGTCTAAAAATCCAGTTATCTGCGATGGTAGATACCACAGAAATGCTAGCGTCGAAATTGAGAGCAATACCTTTTGCACACGCGAACATTACGCGCGCGCACAAAACGAATTAGGTCATGTATAAATTATCCTACGGTATCCTCTAATTTATGTAACCTCATGCAATTCAAAGAGAGAAAGAGAGAGGGGGGAAATAATATTAGTTTAGTTATGTATTAATTTCACATTGCCGCTAATGTAAAAGAATTGTAGTCATTTTACGAATTCCTTTATTGTGTTCAGTTATCTAAAATTAGTTGAGCATGACAAGAGAAGATCGATTTTAACGCATAAGAAAACTCATTGAGAGTAGTATTTTATTAACACATTAGCTATCAGTAGAATAATAAACATGCAGACACTTATTTTTTAACTATTAAATCCTATCTTTGGGATTTAACTTCCTCAACGCAAAATTTGTTTCTTAGGCTTTGTCAAACAGCATATACCGGCTTGTTTAGTTTAACACATAGATACTGTTTAATCGACTATATTGAATTCAAAGCTTCGATCGTTCGCACCTGCAAATCCGATCAAATTCGCGTCGGAATTGCTCGCGCTCGAATTTCCACGAATGTTCGTATCAGTCGTCTCGTATTATGGGTCGTAAAAGCGCGCGTTACGCAACCAAAACGCTCAACGGAGACGATGCTAAAAACGACTGTGCCTATAAAGCTACAAAAGAGTCCTGCGTCGCGTTTAAAAATGACATTTCGGTAATTAAAACGCCGGCCACCGGAATATCCGACGCAAGGAGAATTATAAAATGTAATTGCTATACAGAGGGAAGGGACAATGTGCGCACGTGCGTTGCACGTCAGCGGAATAAAAAGTTTTATAGAACATAAAGGCCATGCCATCTGCAGCCGCGCTATCACCCAGTTATACATATACACGTCGCGCGTTACATCACCTATACAGCGCGGATTTAATCGATTAGGCATCTTTAAATCATTACTTTCGCGAATCCTGAAACTATAAGAAATGATTTCTTTCTTCTTTCCATTTTGTTAATACAGTGAAATTATCATCGACTTTTCTAAAAGTATTAAATATACAAAACAGCTAATTTTATCGCTGCACCATTTCAAAATTATCTTCTTTTTTCTTATTTGTTTTATAAACTATATTTTCCTTTTCATGCCACATAACAATACTAAATGCGAATCCTTAACTCACGATCGTTGTTTCATAATGTTATGTTTATAGCGCTACGGTCTGCTATAGAATTACACAGATTCAATATCCACACGAGTCGGTCTCGCGCGATATCGAACGAGAATCGGATCGTACAAACACGCTGTTTACGAAAAGAGCAACGGTATTTCGCGTATTTCGAGACGGGAACGGTTATTATGCGGACGGTCGAATGAAACGCACAACGGTGCCGTCGGTAATGAATTCTTTGTAAAAGATCGCGAAAACGAAGCAAAGAGTGAGGATTCGTAATGAAATTGTCACGACTCTGGCACAAAGGCAACTGAGGGGCGAAAGATCCCCGACGATATTCTGATCTCACGTAGACGATTGGCAACCAACGCCATGCCGTTCCGCTCTCCTCTCTGCCGCTCCTCTCTTTATTTCACCGTCAAAGTTCCCCGCTCTCCCCATTCTCGCGCGTATGTATACCGCCGCAACGCTTTTGCCCATCGCCGCCGTTCTGTCTTCTCTTTGCCTCTTTCCCGCGACTCGTAACCGAGTGCTTCCTGCGAGAAAGCTGCTGCCACGCAGCCTGTGGCTGTTCCCGGTTCTCCCTCCCGATCCTTCCTGTTATCTTAAGGCGCACGCTACACGTCCTGCTATATCTCGCCCTCGGGATTACCAGCGACGGAAGAAAGGTTCCTCCTTGTAAACAGGCGTATCGCCATTAGTGGCCGGCGCGCAAAATCCGGGGGCTATTATCATCGAAAAAGTTGAGTGGAAGCCAAATTCCAGCGATCAAGAATAGGGCCGCGTAAAAATGACATACAAAAATAATAATGGCTATATTATTTTTTCCCCTGAACGATTCATTCAGTTTCCGTGTCTCCGAATTTTAATAGGGATATTTACTGAGGGAATATTAATATTGACGCATCGTGGCTTTCTACGCGTTAAATCTTAGAAATGATCAATGTGTTTGTTGATAAAGCTACAGTGGATTTAATCTCACTAAAAATTTCATAAGAGTCTTGATCACTAACAAAAGAAAGGATTCTTTTTTCTCGACATCCGTAACTGTGCACGGGAACGTTGGTAAGCCGCTATCAGTACTCGGAAAACGTACGAAGCATTTTCTCGTATTTCAGTTGAGAGAAAGCAGAATAGTAGCGATAAAGAAGAAAGTATAAAAGAGGAAGGAATAAAAGCGATCAGTTTCTTGTTCCTCGAGTAATTTGCATGCGGCTGTGCCTTCGCTTTCTCGAAATTTGATCTGACTCTTGGTTAACTGAATATTTAACGCTGGAAATTGCACTTTGAAAACACGTGACTACTAAACAGTGTCTTATTTTTCGATGAAAGCGGACTCAATTGCCAAGTTAGTTATCGTGGGAAATAAAATATGTTTACGAGGAATAGGTACGTGAAAACGAATTCTGCCTTATACAGAGAGAGAAAGGGAACCTTCTCGCCGTATAAAGATTTAAAATTTTTCCTGTGTGAACTCGCATGGTTTTGTCTTCTTGAGCAGCGCAGCATGAAGTTTCGCGAGCGCGTAACGCGATCCTCCAGTAAATTTTATTTCCGCTCCGCGGGAGGAATCGAGTGCACTTTCGCGGTGAGAGAGAACTTCCATTCACAATACTTCGAAAACCTCTCATCTTGCTCAGGACGAAGTTAAACATACGGAAACGCGATATCCGATACGATAACGGATTTGATTGCGCATCCGTACGACTATTTTCGCCATCTTTATGTTTTAAGGTGGTTGTATGACGCGTCGGGATCAAACAATGGACCTCTTTCAGTATATTGTTCCTCGCGCCTTCCTTCCGAGCTTTTCCCGGTTTCCGGAAACTGGAATCTGAGAATGCTTTTTACGAGGCGGCGCGTACATTGTCGCGCCTCGATTTTTCTTGTCGCCCTGAAAACCCGCGAAATAATGGACACCTTGTAAAGAACACGATGGGATCTTTTTATAATGATGATTTCTTATAATGATGAATTCTTCTTATGATTTTTAACGGCATCTAATATAATACAAACGAAAATTTACGTATCTTTGTTCCCTACTCAGATGCTTTGTGTAATGTTCACTCGCGGATAATGCATTTTTCAAGCAAATACTGATCGATTCTTGCGCGACGATTTAATTGTTGAGAAACGCACGCCAAATGTATTTTCACAGTCCAGACACGATTTCGTTTCGTGAAGAGCGCGTGTGTGATCTCTCACTTGGCTTTTTTTCTCCTTGTGCGAATCGCTCTTTCACTACCTCGTGTTTCTCGAGTCTTTATATTTGATTCCGTCGTTCCGCAACCGAGCGCTTTGCGTGCCTTGTGTGAACTTGGCACACCATATTCAAAAATGTGACATTTTTTTTAGAGTTCTGATACCCTCTTGAAAAGTTCTAGAGCTCTTTGCAACAATTTTCAATAGTTCCGGTCATTAAATACAAAAAAATAGACTTTTAAAAAAAGGTGCGCTAAGTTCTCGCAGCGCACCTAATCAGTAAAATTAACTATTTCTTTGGAGTTCCGGTTTGTTTTACAATATTTCAAGAGTTCTATATCATATGTAACAATAGTTCTAAAGAAATAGTTGATTTT
>NW_022639740.1:267823-268005 GCF_010583005.1 Odontomachus brunneus | reverse complement strand
TACACGCTTGCGGACACGATTGGTCAGAGGTGATCGGGGTATCAATCCGTTGGATGCGGCGTGTCGCGAGCACGATATCGCATAATCTCGAAGCAACGATCTCGTCGAACGTCACGTGGCAGATAACGTACTCGCTGACAAGGCGCGAGAACGTATAGTCGCGAGAGATTCCACTCTCGGTG
>NW_022639740.1:263191-263868 GCF_010583005.1 Odontomachus brunneus | reverse complement strand
CTGTAGTTTGGGACTGCATGCAGGCATTAGCTAGACTGGGGGAATCTAACAAGATAACTCTAGTATGGATCCCAGGACATCAGGGATTTCTCGGGAACGAGATAGCCGACGAGTTGGCCAAGCTGGGGACCCAAATGGACCCAGCCACGCAGATCGTTGGAGTACCTTTTGTAACGGGAATCAACATCATCAGAGGATGGCTTGAGCGAGAGCACGTTGGCTCCTGGAGGGCGGTGGGAAGCTGCCGGACAGCTAAACGGCTAATGGAGCAACCATCACCGGGGAGAGCCAACGAGCTCCTGGCCATGAACAGACTAAGGCTGAAGGTGGGATTGGGTCTTCTTACGGGACACATCACACTGAGGAGCCATCTAAACAAACTTGGGCTTACGGAACAAAGTGACTGCCGCCTATGTGGTGAGGAGAGAGAGGACAGCGCCCACATTTTATGTCGGTGTCCTGTACTCACATGCAAAAGGTCCTGGGGCTGCATGTTCATGGAGCCTGAGGATCTAAACGGAAAAAGGGTTAGCAGCTTGATTGACCTGGCGTCAGATACTAGGCTGGGTTTATTAGCGCAATCCTAAAAAAAAAATAGCGGGAGGTCACAATGGAACTTCTTGATCTAGGTGACGCAAGGGCATTAAAGTGCTCACCTGCTCCACTACTACTACTAC
>NW_022639740.1:260032-263181 GCF_010583005.1 Odontomachus brunneus | reverse complement strand
TAGAAAATAATAAATATAACTAAATATATTTTTTGAATAAATATATGTCTATTTTTAATTATTAGTTGCACAAAGATTAATTTATTTTTTAATTAATTAAATTAATTTAAATTGATTTTGATAAGTATTTATAATATGAAGACTTACAAAAATCTAAATTTAAATAGAATATAGATTAAATTATACATTGATATGTACTTTGTATTTGCAACAAGTCAATTGCAATTCTAAGTCAATCATTAAATATAAGATTATTGTTACTATAATATAATTAGATGTGATATGATATAATTACTTATGTTTAAGCCTGTGAATTTTATATAATAGGTATCTTATAAAAAAAGCAGAAACTTACATTAGTAATAAAACGTGTCAGCCTCCTGGAGTTAATAAATTAGTAATCGTATTTTAAAACAAGTACTGTATTTTATCTTTATAATTTTATATTCTTATTATATGTACCCAGACAACACGCATGTGTTTAGATGTGTCTAAAAAAAGAATGAAAGACGTCTTTTTATTGACGTTTTTTAGACTTTTCCAAAATATGTCTTAAATACATTTTGGATTGGAATTAGCTGCAAAACACACAAGTACTATTGCTCTTGAAGATCCTATTCTTATTAAAGTTAAAAAATATTTACATATATCAGAATCTATTGAAGATCCTCTAAAATGGTGGAATGAAATGAAATTGTCGCTGCCAAATTTATATAAATTGATGTGCTGCATTTATGCCATACCAATCACAAGTTTGGCGTCTGAGCGTGCGTTTTCTTCTGCAGGTTTACTTATTACAGCAAAGCGTTCTTCATTAAAACCATCAAAATCTAATAAAATTTTATTTATTCATGATAATTTTAAATTAATAAAAGATATATATTTAAAATCAATAAAACAAAATAAGTTCTAAGTTGTAATTTTTAAACATTTTTGCTTGGCATATAACGTTTAAAAATTGAAATAAATATACGTTATATGTTAAGCATATACATTTTTTGTTTAGCATACATAATGTTTAAAAATAATTATATAAGTTGTGCAATTTAATAAAAGAAAAATCTTTTATTTGTAAGAAATCTGATGGTTAAAGACTAATTTATATTTTATTTTTATGAAACAAATGTATATTTTATTTTTTTGTAAACAAGTTTCATATGTATGAAGTTTGATAGTTGAAGTAATTTATATTTTATTTTTGTTATATGTGATAATACATGTGATATTTAATACTATAAAATAATTATGTTATTTTATAGTATTTTTTCTTTGTAAGAAGATAAATCGTATTTAATAAATTAGTAATCGTATTTTAAAACAAGTACTGTATTTTATCTTTATAATTTTATAATCTTATTATATGTACCCAGACAACACGCATGTGTTTAGATGTGTCTAAAAAAAGAATGAAAGACGTCTTTTTATAGACGTTTTTTAGACTTTTCCAAAATACGTCTTAAATATATTTTTAAAATTTCTATTTCAGATATCTTTAAGACTTTTTACAAAAAGACGTCATAAAGACACTTTAAGACACTATCTAGATATTTTTTTTAAGATGAAATAATTTACCTTTCAGACGTTAGGCGCTGATGGCGTTAATAAGATGGCGCTAATGAGCAGCGCTTATAAATTTTCTAAAAAGGTTTAATGATAAAATGTGCTATAGAGCTCGAGATACGAGCTGAAGGCATTGCGAGATATCTTGCAACAGCCTCCAACCGTTGGACGAATACCAAAAAAAAGAAAAAGTTTAACGATAAAGGGCGACTCATAACCACAGTTATAACTTTGATGTAAATCGTCGTGTAGGTCTCTGGGAATAATTATAGCTGAGCAATTACTAGGACAATCTATTTGACTCGGTGTAAAACTATTTCAATGCTTAAGGAAAGTTTTGAGCTTGATATTATGTGATACTAGCAAATATTTGAATGTCTTGTCAGAGAAAACAATTGTTATCACATTTATGAAGTATGAATTTATCCTTAGCACGTTATAATTTATAATAATAAATTTATATTACAATGTTATTATGTTTATTTATACTAAATTAATTTGTTCAATTATTTTAGAATTTATTTTTATTTAAAAAAAGATATATACCGCCGTTTGTCGCCGCCGTCGCCGATAAATTATCATCCGCCGATTCCGCCGCCGCCGAAAGAGAAAATTTTCTGCGAATCCGCCGCCGCCAAGCTATTTTACCTTATACGCCGCCGCCGATATAAAATAAAACGGCGCACAGCTCTAGTCACACCGTATTCGCGGCTCAACGGTGGCTACCACTACATACTCACCGTTATCGATGTGCTGAGCAAGCATGCTTGGGCCATGCCGTTAAAGACTAAGAGCGGAAAGGAGATAGTCGAGGCGTTCGGCAAGATAATTCGAGACAGCAGAAGATGTCCAACAAATTTGCAAACAAATCAGGGGAAGGAATTTTACAATACCGATGTGCAGAGACTCGCAAAGAAACACAACATCAATCATTATTCGATGTACTCAGTTATGAAGGCTTCTGTCGTGGAACGATTCAATCGTACGTTGAAGAAAGACATATGGAAAATGTTTACATTACAAGGAACCTACAGATGGGTCGACTCACTACCTCGTCTCGTGTCGCAGTACAACGGGCGCAAGCACCGGACCATCGGTATGCGTCCTGCCGATGTGACCCCTACGATCGTTAAAAAACTCCTCGATATGGTCTACAGCAACGTAAAGATTGCAGCTCTGGCGAGATTCAAGGTGGCCAATCCGGTGCGCGTGAGCAAGTTCAAGACTGTCTTTGCTAAAGGTTACATGCCCAATTGGTTTACTAAGGTGTTTAAGATTGTCAAGGTGTAGGTGACCAATCCTGTGACTTATCTGCTCCAAAATTCTCGCGGACAGCTTGTAGTCGGAGGTTTCTACGAGTACGAACTGCATCGTGTTGCCAATCCAAACGTGTACTTGGTGGAAAAAGTGTTGTGCAGAAAAGGCGATAAGGTTTATGTGAAATGGTTGGGATTTGACAAATCATGCAACTCGTAGATACACAAGGATAATGTGTTGTAAAAAATTACTGTTTATTATAAAGTTTGCTATATCTTATAATATGATATATATATATATATATATATATATATATATATATATATATATAT
>NW_022639740.1:258683-259762 GCF_010583005.1 Odontomachus brunneus | reverse complement strand
TATATATATATATATATATATATATATATATATATATATATATATATATATATATATATATATATATATATATATATACAGGGTGTCCAAAAAGTTTGGAAACACCTGTATAATTTCCCAGGTAAATTATTTTTGAAAAATGTTAAGGTCACTTTTGTAGTAACTTTTGACGAGGAATTCAATGGTGACCTTGGATTTGACCTTGACGATGACCTTGAAGGTTCTTTCAAGGTCAGCTCAATTTTTTTAAATGGAAACCGCCTTTTTTGACGTCGGCAATCGAAAGAGCGGGAAATTTTACGTCCAAAAACATTATAAGGCCATAAATCGTGGTTGACCTTGAAGGTCATTCAAAGGTTATTTAATTTTGAAGACTGGATATCTTCGAAGAACGCAGTTGATGAAAATAGCTTACTTTAGTTATTTTGTTTAATTGCAATTAGTGGCGACCTCAAACTCGACCTTGTTGGTTTCCTTCAAAATTATTTCAAGGTCAAATTTTTTTTTCTAAAAACCTCATTTGTCGTCGACAATTGAAAAAGCGGAAGTTTTCATACTTTTACTTACGTGAGAGGCAAAGGGACTCACGATAATAAAGCACCCCAACGTGAGAGGCAAGGGGACTCACGTTAAGCAAGCACTCCAAAGGAAACAGTCCTTACTACGTCCCCGCCATTGTTTCTGGGTAACGCTAAAAGTAAAAGTATGAAAACTTCCGCTCTTTCAATTGCCGACGACAAATGAGGAAGTTTTTAGAAAAAAAATTTGACCTTGAAATAACCTTGAAGAACACCAACAAGGACGAGTTTGAGGTCACCACTAATTGCAATTAAACAAAATAACTAAAGTAAGCTATTTTGAACTATTTTGAAGCTATTCATCAACTACGTTCTTCGAAGATATCCAGTCCTCAAAATTAAATAACCTTTGAATGACCTTCAAGGTCAACCACGACTTATGGCCTTATAATGTTTTTGGACGTAAAATTTCCCGCTCTTTCGATTGCCAACGTCAAAAAAGGGGGTTTCCATTTAAAAAATTGAGCTGACCTTGAAATAACCTTCAAGGTCATCGTCAAG
>NW_022639740.1:254953-258673 GCF_010583005.1 Odontomachus brunneus | reverse complement strand
TATATATATATATATATATATACAGGGTGACCCATTTTAACTTAGGCAGCCAAATAACTCGAAAAATAAGCACACTACGAAAAAATGTTTAGAATCAAAATTTCGTCATTTCGAGGGGGACGTACAATGACGTTAAAATTAGCCCCTCCCCTCCCCCTGGGCGGTGAGGGGGGGCAAGTTTGGGTTGCCCAAAATTGGGTTGAGTCAAAATGAACAAATAAGGGCTTAAAATTCGCGTAAAAATATAATCTTTCAAATGCCGTGTGCTATTTTTAAAAATTCAAAATGGCGGATCCAATATGGCGGCTGAACGGTGCGAGTAAAAATTTTAATTTATCTAATTTAAATGAAAATGTTTGTAAGGGGGTTTTGGGGATCGCTGAGTACGAACATGAAGTCAGATTTGCAAAATCATTGTGTTTGAACAATTTGTTTAAACAATTAATTGTTAAAACCAATTAATCTTTCAATTGCAACTTCATATTCGTTCTCAGCAACCCCAAAAATCCCCTTACAAATATTTTCATTTAAATTGGACTCCCTTACAAATTGTTTAAACAATCAATTGTTTAAACAAATTATTTTTTCAATTCCGACTTCATATTCGTACTCAGTGACCTGGATTTTTAACAGCTACTTTCAATCAGTTTTTTTCAAAACTATCAAATCAGTCTTTCTCAAGACTATTTTTGTATTATTTTCCCAATAGTCATGGATAAGACACCTAAATTCCACTCTCGTAGATGTTTTTGTCCTTTCCGAAAAACTGGTGAGAAAGGTTATATTGGTAAAAGTTTAAGAAACCCTTCTGCAGAAATACGGAACAAATATCCGAATTTACCTGCGACGGTAAAAATATGCACTTCATGTCGAAAAACAATACGTCTACAAGGTAGGGCTGAAAGTATTTCAGACCCCGTAGATGTGAATCACACTGACGATGGCTCAAACTTTAATACATCAGAAGAGCCGGAGACTAGTGGTGAAAAATGTAGAGAGAAAGAGTTGGAAGAATTTTTTAATGGGATCAAAGAGTATTTTAATAGTCTTCAGGATAATTATGAACGCATCAGGATATTAACAATGACTCCTTTATCTTGGAACATTAACAAAGTAGCAATAGAGTTCGGTTGCTCGTGGCGCATGGCAAACAATGCAAGAAATTTACGAGAAACACATGGCATGTTGGCATCGCCTGTATTAAAAGCTGGAAAGCGTTTTCCTGATGATAATGCTAAAAAAAATTGAAGACTTTTATAATTCTGATGAAAATAGTCGAGTGATGGCTGGAAAGAAAGACACGACTACTGTAGTAGTTGATGGAGAAAAAGTTAAAAAACAGAAGCGTCTCCTTCTCTTTAATTTGAAAGAGCTGTATGCAAATTGGATACATAGTATAGTAGATTGTCCTGTCAGTTTCAATAAATTTGCTACCTTGCGTCCAAGTAACTGTATACTTGCTGGTGCAAGTGGCACGCATAGTGTATGTGTCTGCACTATTCATCAAAATTGTAAATTAATGCTCGATGCAATAAATATATCACAATTAACAAAAACACTAAAAAATCCGTTAAATAATTATAAAGACTGTTTAAAGTTGCTAATGTGTGATAGTCCAAGCCTGGCGTGTTATTTCAATGAATGTCCATCGTGTCCAGGTGAACAAGATTTTGTTGATATTCTTCGGAAACTTTTAAATGAAAAACTAATCACTAGTGTTCTTTTTAGCATTTGGCAAACTACTGATAGAGCGACCTTACGTACAGAGAAACTTTCAGTAGAAGATTTTTTAACGGAATTATATTCTAAGCTGAAACAATTG
Organism: Odontomachus brunneus; assembly: GCF_010583005.1. NCBI lineage: Eukaryota > Metazoa > Arthropoda > Insecta > Hymenoptera > Formicidae > Odontomachus > Odontomachus brunneus. The sequence goes on along the minus strand of NW_022639740.1, from coordinate 256,851 downwards.
AAACCTCATGACTTCATTGCGAAAGAACAAGCAAAATTTATGACTCTACAAAAAGACACGCTTCGTGATGGTGAAATACTTATCCAACTTGACTTCGCTGAAAATTATGCGTTTGTTGTTCAGGATGCGGCACAAGCTTTCCACTTTAATAATGATCAATGTACTTTACATACGATAGTATACTATTACCGTTCTGGAAACGAAATAAGACATCGAAGTATGGTAGTTTTATCGGACTGTTTATCACATGATACAGTAGCAGTACATATCATTCAAGAAATGATACTAAAAGAAATTACAAAAAAATGCACTGTCAAAAAAGTAATTTACTTTACAGATGGTGCTAAACAACATTTTAAGAATCGTTTTCAAATATCTAATTTATTACATCATGAAGAGGATTTTGGGATATCAGCGGAGTGGCACTTTCATGCGACAGCTCACGGTAAAGGAGGTTGCGATGGCGTCAGTGCTGCTTTCAAGAGAGAAGCAACTCGAGCCAGTCTCTAAGCGCCAGCATCACGTGCTATTCTAACACCAAAATGCTTATTCGAATGGGCTCAAAATAGATTTGAAAACATTGATATACTTTTCTACAGTGCAGAAAAACATACAAAGGTGACAGTACAACTTAAAAAGAGATTTAATACAGCCCAGGCAATTCCCAACGCAGGGCGGGCTCCTGAGGCTCCGTTGAGCCAAACCGCCTTAGGGGGCGGCCCGAAAAGCCGCCCGGGTTGGGGGGCCGCCGTCATGCCCCCCACTATCATTATGATGGAACAAAAAAAAGGAGCGATCGGCGGCAGATCGGATATGTCGCACCGGCACGGGGGGGCTATGGTCCCAGGCACCCCCGGGTCGTCAACGGACGATGGGCCACGCGAAACCGGTGCGTCTACGGCGGGCGCGCCGGCGGATATGGCGACCGCCGAGGGTTTAGGGGGGAGGGGAAGCAGCTCTGATAGAGATGGGAGGAAGAGATTGAGGGACAGGACGGGGGACGGGAGCAGGAGCGAGTTGAGCTCATGGGGGGGCTCCAGCGGGCAGAGCAGCCCGAGCGAATACCCCGGGCTCTGGATGCCAAGAGAGACAAGGAAAGAGAGAATAGAGGAAAGGAAGGAAAAGGGGAAAAAGCAGAAAATGGAAGAGGAAGAGGAGAATATGTTTGGCATGTTTAGGAGGAGAGAGATCAGGAATGGATGTGATGGCATGCCGGACATGGGGTGCCCCGAGGAGGTCCTGGAATTCATCCAGGACCGACTCGAGGAAATTGAGGACAGGATCAACGATTTGGTAGGAATGGCGGAAAAAAGTAAGAGGATGAGTGGGACAGAGAAGGAGAGGGTGAGAAAGGCGGAGAGAGAGATAAAGAACGTATGCATGGAGGTAGATGACGCGGCAAGAGGAGGAATAAGGGCGCTGCTGAAGAGGAAGACCAGGCTGGTAAGCATGTGGAGGAACGAGGAGGGGAAAGCGAGAAGATTGGAAGGTGAGGTGTTGAGGATTAGGGGAATGATGGAGGGGGAGCATGAAAGAGAGCGGACTGACAGGGCGGTGTCGCCGTTCCCGGAGGTGCCGCCCGACCGGAGGGACCGAGCGACGTCCCCGCTCAGTGGAGTGGCCCTGGGGCGAATAGGGGCGACGTCGGCGGGAGTGGGTCCGCCGGCTGCGTCGAGGAAGAACGGACCGCTCCTCCTGGCCGCCGCGGCCCCCCCGGAAAGTCCGGGTTGGGTCGCGGCGGGCGGGCGGAGGGCGGGGCGGAGGAGAGAGAGGGGCCCCAAAGGGGCCGACGGGGGGGTGCGCGCTCCGGGGCGCCGGGTGGTGCCGATGACGGCGGCGGTGGCGGTCCGCCTTGAGACGGGGGGCCTCTCTTATGCGGAGGCCCTCCGCAAAACTAA
>NW_022639740.1:254700-254943 GCF_010583005.1 Odontomachus brunneus | reverse complement strand
ATTACCCCCGGTCCGGGAGGGGTCCTCAGGACCGCGGAGGGGGGTCCGCGGAAGTTATACGTTAGTGGTCCCCGCAAGCCCCCTGTTGACCGCTGAGGACGGACCCGCCAGGGGTTTTAGTGGGTAGGGCCCCCCCGAGCATTCTCGGGGGGGAGGAGCCCCACATAACCCGCGGTCTCCCCCCGGAGATCGTGGGTATGCGTAACGCATTTCCCCTGGCTCAAAAAAAAAAAAAAAAAAAAA
>NW_022639740.1:247951-254098 GCF_010583005.1 Odontomachus brunneus | reverse complement strand
CTTACAAACATTTTCATTTAAATTAGATAAATTAAAATTTTTACTCGCACCGTTCAGCCGCCATATTGGATCCGCCATTTTGAATTTTTAAAAATAGCACACGGCATTTGAAAGATTATATTTTTACGCGAATTTTAAGCCCTTATTTGTTCATTTTGACTCAACCCAATTTTGGGCAGCCGGCTTTACCGTTTGACAAATAATGACCCATATATATATATATATATATATATATATATATATTCTTTTCTCCTTCGACACAAAACACAAAATAAAAAAATATCACTACCACAGGGCAAGTAGAGACACATTCGTGGCACATTTTACTTTTCGTTATTACGTCCGTACAAAGCAACGGTTGACAAGAAACTGAAAGTATACGCATTTAACGGGAAGAAAACATTTTGCTGCGCAAAGCAACGCATCCAATTTCTAAAACTAACACCCACGATCTAATTACAGAACGATCATCCTGATAAAGAGCACCGGGCTCATGACGGACGAAATACAAGAAAAACCTCCATACGAAATCCAAAAGTTTACACATACACTGGACATATATTTCGACAAACAAGGTCAGTTATACCAAATCGCATCTACTTGGAAAATAGTTATTAAAGAAAATTTGACAACACTAGACATGCGATCAATTAGAAGAGTACCTTGAAAATACAAAAAAATTTTGTGATATACAAGGAATAACAACAAAAACTGGGAAAACATGTAACAACCTATACGAGATAGTAAAAACACGACTGAACCGAACATGACAAATAATGAATCAAATTTATGAAATACACTCATTAATACCAAATCGCCGACGCGATTTAATAGACGGTATAGGTATGTGGGAGCAGTGCACTTGGACACAGTACAATTGGACACGTTGCAAATGGACACGTTGCAAATGGACACGGCATTTGACACACAGTTCAATTGGACACGGTGCGTTTGGACACGAAACTTTTGGACATCGTTGTTTTTGGACACGAAAGAAAATGCACGATGTTCAGTTACACACCGTTCATTTGGACACCGTTCATTTGGACACCGTTCAGTTGGACACCGTTTACTTGGACACAGTTCAGTTGGACACCGTTCAAGTGCCCACTTTTCACTTGGACACGAAAAGATGCTCACTGTTCACTTGGACACCGTTCACTTGGACACAGAACGATGCGTGCTGTTCATTTGTACACCGTTCATTTGGACACCGTGGAATTGCTTGTCTGTTCACTTGGACACAGAAGGATGCGCACTGTTCACTTGGACACTGTTCATTTGGACACTGTTCACTTGGACACCGTTTATTTGGACACAGTTCACTTGGACACCGTTCAATTGGACACCGTTCATTTGGACACCGTTCAAACGCCCACTGTTCACTTGGACACAGAAGGATGCGTACTGTTCATTTGGACACCGTTCACTTGGACATCGTTCAGTTGCTTGCTGTTTATTTGGACACAGAATGATGTGCACCGTTTATTTTATCATCATTTAATTATGTATCGTTTGTTTATGCAATGGATATGCAACTGATGAGAAATAAAAAATAGTTTTGTAGAAAATATTTGTGTTTTTATTTCGTTTTTATCACATCCAACCACAACGCCAGATGCCTAGAGATATTCTAGAGCCTCTATAAACAACGACATATGATTGGAAGTGTCCGTTTGCAATGTACGCATGTGGGACTTACTCCGATTTTCGTACTACTATTTGTGATGTAGAGCGTGGGTAAATTGTGGTTTTGGTAATTATTTAGTTTAGCGGCAACACCTCCGATTTCGATGAAAATAGACTCAATCGACGCGTTTTTGTATGCCAAACAACTTTTTCGTCTGACAAAATCGTCGCTCTTTTTTTTGCTAAGCGAGATATTAATAGACAAAGTTGAGGGCGTGTTAGGTTAGAAAATCTATCATATCATTTATCTCTAGTTATGTAACTGGGGGGCTTCGTCTCCCAGACCTCCCTATCACGGGGGGTGGGGGCTATAGTCTCTTGTGCTTAAGCTAAAAAGTGAATTTCTCACAAAAGACTACAGCCCCCACTCCCCGTGATAGGGGGGTCTGGGGGGCCAAACCCCCCAGTTACATAGTTAAAAATAGATGGTATGACAGATTTTCTAACCTAATACGCCCTCAACTTTGTCTATTAATATCTCGCTTCGCAGAAAAAAGAGCGACGATTTTGTCAGAGGAAAAAGTTGTTTGTCATGCAAAAACGCGTCGATTGAGTCTATTTTCATCGAAATCGGAGGTGTTGCCGCTAAATTAAATAATTACCAAAACCACAATTTACCCACGCTCTACATCACAAATAGTAGTACGAAAATCGGAGTGAGTCCCAGATGCGCACATTGACAAACGGACACATCCAATCATATGTCGTTGTTTATAGAGTCTCTAGAATATCTCTAGGCATATGGCGTTGTGGTTGGATGTGATAAAAACGAAATAAAAACACAAATATTTTCTACAAAACTATTTTTTATTTCTCATCAGTTGCATATCCATTGCATAAACAAACGATACATAATTAAATGATGATAAAATAAACGGTGCACATCATTCTGTGTCCAAATAAACAGCAAGCAACTGAACGATGTCCAAGTGAACGGTGTCCAAATGAACAGTGCGCATCCTTCTGTGTCCAAGTGAACAGTGGGCGATTGAACGGTGTCCAAATGAACGGTGTCCAATTGAACGGTGTCCAAGTGAACTGTGTCCAAATGAACGGTGTCCAAGTGAACAGTGTCCAAATGAACGGTGTCCAAGTGAACAGTGCGCATCCTTCTATGTCTAAGTGAACAGACAAGCAATTCCACGGTGTCCAATTGAACAGTGTACAAATGAACAGCACGCATCGTTCTGTGTCCAAGTGAACAGTGGGCAACTGAACGGTGTCCAACTGAACTGTGTCCAACTGAACGGTGTCCAAATGAACGGTGTGTAACTGAACGTCGTGCATTTTCTTTCGTGTCCAAAAACAACGGTGCCCAAAAGTTTCGTGTCCAAACGCACCGTGTCCAATTGAACCGTGTGTCAAGTGCCGTGTCCATTTGCACCGTGCCCATTTGCAACGTGTCCAATTGTACTGTGTCCAACTGAATGCCACTCTAGGTATGTTAACTAAATCTCTTTTTGACACGATGGACGCAAACGACGAAAAAATTACAAGCAAACAACTTCAACTACTAGAAAATAGACAAGAAACATTAAAACACGCGACAACAAATCAACTAAAGATACTAAACGCAACAATAGGACATTTAGGAGAATTAGGAAACATCATATAAAAGAATGAAAGAACAATGTGGGACAGCTTGACACAAATGAGCGACTCACAAAGAGAACTTGTTTCACAACAACATTTGGACGAACACTTTACATTATTTGACGCAGCCTTGAACAATTTAGTACAAGACCAAAATGACATACTAACCTATTTAAATAACATTAAACAAGAGTACTCACCAATACAAATAACACTCGTTGATAATATTATCTCGCAAATAAAAAAAGCGGCAATTCGTATACCGCAGAACCCACATTTTTTTCCGTTTAGAATCTCAACAAAAAACTGACTGGAAATTGAAAAGTTTATAACATTAAACGCGTATTACAAAAAGAAAATATTTTTATTGTACTAAAAATACCACTAATAACGTATCATACTTACGATATAATAAATGTTTGGTAATTATCGGGTATAGGAGAGTCAGTTCCAATGACCTTGACTTTGACCTTGACATATGTTGTAGAAGTCACCCTCCTGAGTAACTCTCAGAAAGTTTTAGCCGTCGCTCGTTGTTCGTTAAAAAGTTATTAACAAAAGAAGTTGCATAAAATAAGTATAATTTTTGGACACTGTATATACAAAAACGATACTGTGTACCGTTAACGAGCAATATCGAACAACTAGCGGGGGGCTGTGCCCCCCGCACCCTCCCCCAAAACTGACCTAATCCAACCTATCGTCATATTAACACAAAAGTTGAACACTTTAATAAACAATGACTGACAGTTAGGTTAGGTTAGTTTTGAGAGGAGATGCGGGGGGCGCAGCCCCCCGTTAGTCGTTCGATATTGCAGTACTTACTAAAAACATAAATAATAACAAAAGAAGTTGCAGAAAATGAGTATAATTTACAGAGTCACACATACACATATACACACACACATACACACATAACATACACACATACACACACACACACACACACACACACTGCTCGCTCGCCCGCCCGGGCGGGCTCGCGGTGTGTACATGTGTTCCTATTCACGCATACACGCATACATGATGTTCGGTAAAAAAATAAATACTTTTAAAATGCAGTTAAGTATAATAATTTCATTTATTCATGTTATTCTATTTCATCATGATCTTCTACAGGATAGAACGTAGCCATTATTTCAAAGAATTTATCAATACGTTCTTGATACTCATATTTACGTTTAAATATAAATTCAGCTATGTAGTATATATAATTATCTTTTCGAGTGCCGTATCGTGGTATCCCTCCTCGTACATCACGCCAAAGACGTTCTATATTTTGCGTATGTACTCCTGTATTTGGATCCACGAAATTTTCACTATGGTTGATCTTTTTATGTACATAATTGTAGTTACTTAATTAATCATACGCTCTTCAGCAATCGGTATGAATAATGGTGCCAGGTAAAACACGGCGACGAATTATAGGAATCAGAATTTTAGATGATCGATGCTTAACAGGTATAATAAAAAAGCGACCCGTGTTTCTCTCGATTCCTCCAAACAACCACTGACCACTTACGAGACACTCTCGGTGATATTTGCGTTTACCAAACTTAGCTTCATCAATTTCTACGATTATGTTTGGGCCGCCGATTTGTTTATCATCATCTGACACCCATTGTACTGCAAGCTATAAATGTATGTGCGTGTGTATGTGAGTATGTGTGTGTGAGTATATAGCATCCGTATATTGTTAATGTTTATTAACGATTGTGAAACTTACCTCACGACAAAAGTTTATCCAGTAGTAGGTATTATAGGCGGGTTCTAACTCAGGTCCTCCGAGGGGGGGTGAGGGGCGGGGGGGTACCGCGGGCGAGGGGGGTATGACGTCACCGGGAGGGGTATGACGTCACCGGGAGGGGTATGACGTCACCGGGAGGGGTATGACGTCACCGGGAGGGGTATGACGTCACCGGGAGGGGTATGACGTCACCGGGAGGGGTATGACGTCACCGGGGGGGGGGATGACGTCACCGCGGGGGAGGGGGTATTCACTTACTATAAGAAACGGTAACGTAAACGGTAAAGAACGGTAAAGAAACGGTAACGTAAACGGTAAAGAACGGTAAAAAAACAATAACGTAAACGGTAAAAAAACGGTACGGTAAAAAACGGTAAAGAAACGGTAAAGAAACGGTAAAGAACGGTAAAGAAACGGTAACGTAAACGGTAACGTAAACGGTATGAAACGGTAAAAACGGTAAAGAACGGTAATTATTTCAATGGTCCATAAGTATTCATGTAAGATCTCGCTCTTATGCATCACAATGTAGCATTTTTGTGCTAACACACCAATTTGTGGTCAACTAATGTGCTGATACATCAATGTGAGAATGCGGTTGACTGTATGTGACACATATGATGTTACTATTACTATTCCGCCGCGGAAACCGCTGCGAAAACCGCCGCTAAATCCGCCGCGGAAATCGCCGCAGATCGGTAAAATGATCTATCGAAAGCAGATAGAAAAAATTATATCGGTAATTACCGATCATCGATATTATGTAGTATTTTAAAGTAGGTATAAAGATGACAGTAAAAATTATGTAGAGAATATATATGTTGGTAAAAAATTAAATGTTGGTATATAATATCGGTAATAAATTAACGATCGTTGGTATTATCGGTAATTATATGTTAGTAAAAATTATATGTTGGTAAAAAAATTAAATGTTATATAATATCGGTAAAAATTACCGACCGTCGGTAATATCGGTATGCCCCCCCCATTACCGACCGATGATAACCCCCTCCCCGCGGTGACGTCATACCCCTACGTGACGTCATACCCCCCTCGCCCGCGGTGACGTCATACCCCCTCCCGGTGACGTCATACCCCCCGGTGACGTCATACCCCCC
>NW_022639740.1:247269-247526 GCF_010583005.1 Odontomachus brunneus | reverse complement strand
CCCCCCCCCCCGGTGACGTCATACCCCCCATCATTTGTAGTAGGTATTATATGGGGGTCCTAACTCAGGTCCTCCGAGGGGGGTGAGGGGCGGGGAGTACCGCGGGCGAGAGGGTATGACGTCACCGGGGGGGGATGACGTCACCGCGGGGGAGAGATGACGTCACGGGGGGGTATGACGTCAGGGGTATGGCTTCACGGGGGGGGTATGACGTCACCGCGGGGGAGGGGGTTATCATCGGTCGGTAATGGGGGGGG
>NW_022639740.1:247101-247259 GCF_010583005.1 Odontomachus brunneus | reverse complement strand
TTTGTGCAAAAAAGCGTTAAAATTAATTTTTAAATTTCAGAAAATATAGAAGTCATTGATATATCCTCATCTGATGACGAGATAGAAGTACAGTCGACCAATGGTAAGAGAGAGCAGGAAACATTTTTTACAATTTGGCATCAAATTTTCGATTTTTT
>NW_022639740.1:245563-245934 GCF_010583005.1 Odontomachus brunneus | reverse complement strand
AACAACGCGCATCATCGATGTGCGATTCAATTTATAACAAGGCCCGCCTCGCGAAGTTCCTCGATAATGGATAAAATTTCATTACCGTGAGCGTTATAGCCAGCTTGTCGAGAGGCTTCCAGCAATCGCAGACGGTTCACCAGCTCGCTGGGATCGTCCCAGTGAACATAGTCGATCGCATTATCATTCAATATCATAGTACGCTGTGTGGCTAAACCTCTGCCCGTCATGTTGGTCGATGTACCAATCATTAGGGGTGCATTTATGTTTTTGTATTTGTATCCCCTGTTACTCAATATGGGTTGTAGCGCATTGTGATTGCGTCTGTGAGCATTCGTCGCCAGTAATATACTTTTGTATTTTTGTTTATC
>NW_022639740.1:244518-244723 GCF_010583005.1 Odontomachus brunneus | reverse complement strand
CAAATTCCTCCTGTTTCTTTTCAAATTCTTGCTGTTGCTCTCTCAATGCAGCGAGACCTCTTTCCACGTAGAGTCTATTGACGGCGTCACTGTCGGCATCCGGTTGCACTACGCGTCGTATCTTGCGCGACCTCGCATCAAAGTCGGAGGCGACCATGCACAAAGTGTTATCGCGTACGTAATTTCTGAGTACTCCTCTCCACGT
>NW_022639740.1:243361-243578 GCF_010583005.1 Odontomachus brunneus | reverse complement strand
AACATTATAATCGTCCGTGGCAGCAAACGCACATCGACGGTCCAGCGCCGTTGATTAGAGACTGTGCTGAATGTCAGCGTCGTCGAAAACAATAAAAATCGGCAATAGTCTATTAAATCGTGCCATTAACGCACTTCCTATCGAACTGCATATCCCCGGCTACCAGTTTTGCGGGCCGGGTACACGCTTGCGGACACGATTGGCCAGAGGTGATCGG
>NW_022639740.1:239694-240335 GCF_010583005.1 Odontomachus brunneus | reverse complement strand
TGCACAATGTACGGCAAGAAACTTTTAAAACTCACATTATCCGGTAACTGCATGTACTTGCAACCAGCTACAGTGGAACATTTGTTTACTCTCGAGCATTGCATTGACCATATGTATTCATGGTTATATGAAAATACACACATTGTTAATACAAAATATAGAAATTTTGTAAAAATTCTTCGAGAGAAGAATATTACCGAAACGGATAATGCTATATCGACGATACGCAATAGCGGGGACTTTGACGGTGGTTCACTCATCGATTGCGAGCTATTGGCTTGCGCAATGAATGATATTATGTATGAAATATTGAACAAATAATCTGTACATGTAACACTTTCAAAATATATAAATTGTAATCCCAAGATCTGCTGCTTATTTGTAGTACTCCTTTTTTCCCTATTTTCTCGATACACCACAAATAGTCTTAAAATGTTATTTGTTTTTTCTTGCGCATCTAATTGTTGAATGCATAACACGCAAAAACTTGTCGCGGGGGCACAGTGTACGTGCTCATTAATAATAAGAATATCATGTGTCGCATTTTCTGCACATCTAATTGTCGAATGCATACGTTTGCAGAATATTAGAGTTTGTAGCTGTGACTAAAAAATCACACTGCGAAATGCGCGGGCGGCGCA
>NW_022639740.1:239052-239684 GCF_010583005.1 Odontomachus brunneus | reverse complement strand
ATATATGTTGGTAAAAAATTAAATGTTGGTATTTACCGATCATCGATATTATGTAGTATTTTAAAGATAGGTATAAAGATGACAGTAAAAATTATGTAAAGAATATATATGTTGGTAAAAAATTAAATGTTGGTATTTACCGATCATCGATATTATGTAGTATTTTAAAGATAGGTATAAAGATGACAGTAAAAATTATGTAAAGAATATATATGTTGGTAAAAAATTAAATGTTGGTATTTACCGATCATCGATATTATGTAGTATTTTAAAGATAGGTATAAAGATGACAGTAAAAATTATGTAAAGAATATATATGTTGGTAAAAAATTAAATGTTGGTATTTACCGATCATCGATATTATGTAGTATTTTAAAGATAGTTATAAAGATGACAGTAAAAATTATGTAAAGAATATATATGTTGGTAAAAAATTAAATGTTGGTATAATATCGGTAATAAATTAACAATCGTTGGTATTATCGGTAATTATATGTTGGTAAAAATTATATGTTGGTAAAAAATTAAATGTTATATAATATCGGTAAAAATTACCGACCGCCGGTAACATCGGTATGCCCCCCCCCATTACCGACCGATGATAACCCCCTCCCCCGCGGTGACGTCATACC
>NW_022639740.1:236694-238906 GCF_010583005.1 Odontomachus brunneus | reverse complement strand
CCCCCCCGCGGTGACGTCATACCTCCTCGCCCGTGGTACCCCCCGCCCCTCACCCCCCCCTCGGAGGACCTGAGTTAGAACCCCTATATAATACCTACTTCCAGTCAACAGTTGTTTCAGCACAAATGGATAGTTCGGCTTGTATGAATAATTGACGTGGCGAATTCAATAAAAGAAAGTAACAAATTAAACGACATATTTTTGTTAAGTCAATGTTAGCACGTGCAAACCATGTTCCTGTCAAAGCACTGACTTTGAAATTACAGGTTTGTCGTTTACGTTTCCTGCTACGTATGTTTATAATACATTTTCGTACAGTGAAAAATGAGATTTTTAGAATCTTCTGCATTTAGTTGCACAATTGCATTGCACCGCGGACATTTTATTTGCTTCCGAATAACTTTTTTTCCAGATAAATATTCAATTAATTCCACATAATTATGCGTCAAGTATAGAAATTCGTGATACAACATGTTGCACGACAGTACAAGATACTGTATGCTATCGCTTCTCAACGACGACTGAGAGATATTGAAGATCTATGTTTATATACATTCCTATTTATACGAGTTACAACTCTCATATTAGTATGAAAATTCTAGAAAGAATCGCGCTTACTGTTTACACACTATACTTAATGTATGCAGAACGGATATTAATGAAAATTCTTTTATTCATAACTTTTTAATAAACAATGAGCGACGACTAAAACCTTTTGAATGTTACTTAGAGCAGTGACCTTGACAATATATGTCAAGGCCAAGGTCATTGGAGCTGACTCCCCTATACCCGGTAATTACCCAATTGTAATACTTTTATTATATTAAGAAAAATAAACAAATTAAGATACCCCGACATTAAAATACGACATGATCTCGAATAAAAAGCAAGGGTGTCTCAACAAAGACCATCTGTATCTACTATAGAAAGCGAAATTAGTGAAATTACTCCAAGATTACCATTACATTGTAAACCATATCTACCATACCCTCATTAATACGTAGACATAGCATAGAACAACTATAAAACGATTATAGAATTAAGCAAACGATTGTAAACAAAAAAATTGTAAAAAATGGGAAAAACCAAATGTATTTAGGATAAGGATTAGTGTTTGCGATAGCACCAGGCGCGATTGTAAGATCGCGCAAGTGGCTCGCTAAGCGCTTGAAAAACGAGTGAGTACGAGGAAAGTAGGCGTTCGAAAAAATAAAAAAACACTGCTTCTAACAAAACAACGCACAACAGTTTTAATAAGTCGGGTTACACTTGGACGAACACACAATTAAATCCCCGCTAGAGCGACGAGAGCTCGGATAGAGCACGACGGTCGTCTATCCGACGGCAACGAATACGGTCCCGCAACCGTCGCTACAAGGCGATGGGCGATGCAGCCTGCAAGGTTGCAGCAGTGCACGCCGGCCAACGCGGCCAAGCGCATGCAAAGCGAAGCACTGTGGTGAAGCACACCAAAAACACGTGCAGTTAAAAGGCGCAAGCGACGCAAGTATCTTGCAACCAACAATTGACAGTTTCTGTATCGAAAAATGCGAGCATAAACGCCTGTTACGAGCAAGAGTTAAACTGCCTGCCGCGGAGCTCGCGGCCGGGCTTCAGCACCCTTATAGAGAAATATCATACAAACAAGTAACACTAGGGAAGTGATAATCACCGATTTTCCTGAAACTGCGCATACAAGTAGTTCTTCAAAAACTATTAGACACGTATTTTTTTGTTTTTCCCCAAAAGCGAATTTTGGGGTAGAAATCGCCCCTACAAATTTTGGTGGGAAGGTAAGAGGTACTTCACAAACTGTTTGTAGGATTCGTATGAAATTTGGTATCTAGGGCTTTTTGGCCTCGCTAATTTCGAATTTAAAGTCAGTTTTTGAAAATTCAAAATGGCGGATCTAATATGGCGGATGGATTTTCATTTTTTTAAAGGATTTCTATGAAACATGGTATCTAAGAGTTTTTGGCCTTGCTCATTACGAATCTAAAGTCAGTTTTCGAAAATTCAAAATGGCGGATCTAATATGGCGGATGGATTTTCATTTTTTTAAAGGATTTCTATGAAACATGGTATCTAAGAGTTTTTGGCCTTGCTCATTACGAATCTAAAGTCAGTTTTCGAAAATTCAAAATGGCGGATCTAATATGGCGGATGGATTTTCATTTTTTTAAAGGATTTCTATGAAACATGGTATCTAAGA
>NW_022639740.1:235758-236684 GCF_010583005.1 Odontomachus brunneus | reverse complement strand
GTTTGTAGGATTCGTATGAAATTTGGTATCTAGGGCTTTTTGGCCTCGCTAATTTCGAATTTAAAGTCAGTTTTTGAAAATTCAAAATGGCGGATCTAATATGGCGGATGGATTTTCATTTTTTTAAAGGATTTCTATGAAACATGGTATCTAAGAGTTTTTGGCCTTGCTCATTACGAATCTAAAGTCAGTTTTCGAAAATTCAAAATGGCGGATCCAATATGGCGAACGGATTTTCATTTTTTTAAGGATTTCTATGAAACATGGTATCTAGGGGTTTTTGGCCTCGCTGATTACGAATCAGAAATTCTTTTTTGAACTACTTTTAGCATTACCCAGGAGCAACGACGTGGACGTAGTAGCTTTTTGTTCCCATTGGGGTGCTTTATTAAAAGTGAGTCTCCTTACCTCTTACTTTTCGGGAGGTTTTTGCTGTGAGTCCCCTTGCCTCTTACAATATCTGGAGTTTTTTGCTATGAGTTCCCTTGCCTCTCACAATATCGGGAGTTTTTTTATGTGAGTTCCCTTGCCTCTCACTTTTCTGGAGGTTTTTGCTGTGTGTCCCCTTGCCTCTCACTTTTCGGGTACTCTATAAAATTGGTGCAATAATGTGGAAGGTTACTATTTGTAATTGCAAAAAAGTGTTGCATGCACATTGATGCATTACACCAAGCACATCTATTTGTCCAACATCTTTGCAAAATTTACAGATGATATTGCAATTTTTGAAACAGAAATCTACGGGAGTTTCGCATTTTTCTGTTTTTTTTTTGCAATATACCCACTTTTCTACAAAGCGTATTTGAACAAATTTCGAAATTTAGAAGAGGAAAATTGATTATGTTTTAAGGACTGTATTTTAAGGACATTGTTTCTCAAGTGTAAGTTGACATCATAGCCATATAGAATTACTATGTCTGAAAATT
>NW_022639740.1:232348-234820 GCF_010583005.1 Odontomachus brunneus | reverse complement strand
TCTCAAAAAATTTTTCCATAATCTAAAACCGTAAACGTCCAGTGGCTGAATTAAGCCAGTAGTTCCAGCTGGAATCGTCAGAATTTTGACACTTTTATTTCTTTTATCTATATTGTCAAATTTAGTTTGGTATTAGTTTATTAGGTTTTAGTTTGGCCAGTCCAAGAATCTAATGAAAGAACGAAATTCGTTCCAGCATTTGGTAAGAAAACATCAGAAAACCATTTAATGGCAATGTCTGATGTCAATTTCCCTGATTTTGACGCTAAGGCGACGATGTTTTCTGTCTTTTCAACAATTGGTCCAAATTTGCCATCTGTCTCTTGTAAGACTATTAGCATAAGTGACTTTAACTCTCCATCAGCGGAAACAATAGGCTGAATGGTGTAACTATGCGTTAAAGAATTCAAGGACTTTGCTAAACATTCGACTTTCATGGAGCCTTTCAAAGCAAGTGTTCGTCCGGCATGCGTTTCTAAATTAAATCCGGATTTATCGGAATTAAACACTTACTAATAAAACCTCTGCTTTCACTTTAGAAACAAATTCATGAGATTTTGTATAATCTCTGCCTTTGCTGACACATATTTTTGGGTTACAAACTTATTTATTTTTCTTGACACAATGCCATGTTTGATTTTTAAATTATGCACCCAAAAAGTTGACGCAGTAAATAATTTAAGTGACAAATAAACTTTTTCACGAGCTTGTAGAGCCCATCTTTTCAAATCATTATCATGGACTGGAAGCGATTTTTCAGTGGCAAGTTTAAATTGATCCAAGACATAATTAGAAATTTTTAATAATTTGTCACCTCTTGTACCACCCATTTTAATTTGTTCCTCCCATTTATACAATGTATTCGGATTTGAAACTTTATTAAAATTGTGTTGAACTGTTTTGAAGGACAAATTTGTTTTTTTTCCTGATCGCCAAAAGTTTACAGCATTCCTTTTATATTCAATATCTACATCTACTTTCATTTTCTTGCCATCCTTTTTTATTGGCAAGACTTCAAAATCATTTTCATAATCCTCATCAACAAGAACTGCATCAGGATTGGCACTATTTTCATTAAAACTTAAGCTATCAAAACTTTCAAAGAATATTTGGGTGTCAACAGATTCTTTGATTAAATTCTCTAAATGAAAAGCAAATAATCTTTCTTCTTCTATAATTACTGTTTCCAGATTATATTCTGGACGATTAAAACTTTGTTGTAATAAGAGAACAATATTTTTTGGGTTCATCGACATTTTTAAAGGTTTTTTCCTTTGACCAATGATGGCGTTAGTTTAAAATTAAACTTACCTAATATTGAGTTTTAAAAAGTTTCTTTTTATACTGTAAAAAAAAGAAAGTAAGAACCAATACTTACCTGCTATTGCAGTATAAATACAACTGAATTAAATGTATTATACTATTAAAATGTTAAAATATTATACTATTTAAATGTATTATACTCCGCTACGCCGATTCTGGACAGACCGATTCGATCTTACGTGTAAGCAGATATAGCTGCTGGGCTGACTGACATCTACAAATGTATGTTATGTGGCACAACCAATACTTACCTGTTCTTGCAGTATAAATACAACTGATTTAAATGTGTTATAAAGATTAAAAAATATTCAAAAAACATAAGGCATCTACTTTATTATTTTAAAGATGAATCTTACATGTGAGAAGATATGGCTGCTGAGGTGACTGACATCTACAGATACTATAAGGAAATGGTGCTTGAACTCACTTGCGAATTATTAATAAAGACCAAGAACCTAATAATTAAAAAAAACCATATAAACTCGCAGGTAAGTTTGAGAATCAATTTCATACAGAATTTGTAGATGTCAGTCAGTTCATCAGCTGTATCTCACATGTAAAATACATGTAATAAGTATACGCCTCATGTCTTATGCATATTTTTTAATCTTTATAATACATTTGAAGAAGTTACATTTAGAGTAGTAGCAGGTAAGTATTGATTTTAATTTTCTTTTATTCATAGAATATCAAGAGCTTTTTAAAATTCAATACCAGGTAAGTTTAATATATAACTGACGCCCTCAATCTTCAAAAGAGAAAACCAATATTTTCGAAAATGTCGATAAACTCAAAAATAATTTTTCTCTTATTACAAAGAAGTCCACGGCGTTCTTCCTAACAATGAGTAACGCTGAATGTAGTTCAAAGAAGAATTTATGATTCTTATTCAGCGACTGAAGAAGATTGAAAATTCCAAGTTTCATAAAAATCTAGTTCTGTTTAAAAATCTGTTCGCCATATTGGATCCGCCATTTTGAATTATCAAAAACTGACTTTAGATTCGTAATCAACGAGGCCTACATGGTATGTAGGGGTTCTTGGCCATGCTGATTACGAATCTAAAGTCAGTTTTTGAAAATTCAAAATGGCGGATCCAATATGGCGAACAGATTTCTAAACAGAACTAGATTTTTATGAAACTTGGAA
>NW_022639740.1:231546-232338 GCF_010583005.1 Odontomachus brunneus | reverse complement strand
TAGTTCTGTTTAAAAATCTGTTCGCCATATTGGATCCGCCATTTTGAATTATCAAAAACTGACTTTAGATTCGTAATCAACGAGGCCTACATGGTATGTAGGGGTTCTTGGCCATGCTGATTACGAATCTAAAGTCAGTTTTTGAAAATTCAAAATGGCGGATCCAATATGGCGAACAGATTTCTAAACAGAACTAGATTTTTATGAAACTTGGAATTTTCGATCTTCTTCGGTCGCTGAATAAGAATCAGAAATTCTTCTTTGAGCTACATTCATTGAAATCCTTAATAAAATTTAAATCATTCCGCCATATTGGATCTGCCATTTTGAATTTTCGAAAACTGACTTTAGATTCGTAATCAGCAAGGCCAAAACCCCTAGATACCATGTTTCACAGAAATCCTTAACAAAAATGAAAATCCGTCCGCCATATTGGATCCGCCATTTTGAATTTTCAAAAACTGACTTCAAATTCGAAATCAGCAAGGCCAAAAAGCCCTAGATACCAAATTTCATACGAATCCTACAGTTTGTAAAGTACCTCTTACCCTCCCTCCAAAATTTGTAGGAGCGATTTCTACCCCAAAATTCGTTTTTGGGGAAAAACAAAAAAATACGTGTCTAATAGTTTTTGAAGAACTACTTGTATGCGCAGTTTCAGGAAGATCGGTAATTATCACTTCCCTAGCGTTACTTGTAAGAAATACTGAAAAATTATTAGTGATTAAATATTACCAGTAATTAAGTAATTTTTTGGCCAGTACTTAATTTTTGGTGAATACTGATAATAAA
>NW_022639740.1:202918-231155 GCF_010583005.1 Odontomachus brunneus | reverse complement strand
TGAGAATTATTATGCGAAGGTGAAAAATGAGAAAATCATAATGTTTACAAAAATATACTTATATTCCTAATTTTCTCATGTCTCATAAACTACTAGAATATCGAAGGTTGTCAACAACATTCCAAACTTTCATGAATCCTCTTGCTATAATTTCGATTCCAAGCGGTACCACTGGTCACCCATCCATGTCTTGACCGCATTAAACTGTTGCTTAAACTGACGATCGAGCGCATACGCTGTGACTCCGATGACTCCAACGATGTTCTTACAATTCATGCTTATATAATGTATCCTTATAGTGTTCATAGTATATTATAACATACCTAGCAAACACCAAATAATAGTTATATAATTTTTACTTGTTGTTTATTGGATAATTTATTGATTGATATTGAAACAATGCAACATTCGATATGCGATAAATATTGATGTAATGTAGTGAACCAGTGATAATTACTTTTACTTTTTAACAAAATGTTATAATAATTAATCCAACAAAAGAAAATTAAAAAATCCAAGAAAATCCAAATTAAACAAATCGAATTACTAAATTTTGAGAAAAACTTTTAAAAAATATTATTTAAAACAATAGTGTTGTTTCATCAAATGACATGGTTTCTTTGAACGAAATAAAAGTTTTATTTTCATCATTTTAAAAAATGATATTTCGTTTAAGAATATAATATTTTAATGAAATAAAAAAAACCACAAAATTAAACAAGTAGGAATATTAAATCTAAAGAAAGTATTTTCTCCGAAAAACGGTATAAGAAGTAATAAAAAATATGCAATAAGACAAATTAATGATTGCCACTAATGAGTGCTATTCTAATTACTATTCTGTAAGTATTATTGATGTAAAACATTATTGAATTTGAAATACAAGTAACAAAAATAACTAGTAAATAAATAAAATATATTATATTCGTAATATTTTTTTAAATATTGCAAAAGTAATATTGCAAATTAATGTCACTGCAAAGTCTCTGCAACATTGCACTGCAATATGCAATCTTGCGACGTTGTAGCAATATTGTAGCAATGTTGCAACGTTGTAGCAATGTTGCTGCAAGCTTCTGTGCTGTATGGGCATTGCTGAGATTCGAGCCTGAGACGTCTCCCAGGTAGCAGACTTACGTCAATATGACATCCAAATCTAAGTAAGTTCAGGATAAAAAATAACCAAATGATCAAAAATATCGTGAGAATATCGTCAAAATGATAGTCTAATGTCACAGATCGATGACGACATTTTAGACGACTTAATGACGTTTTATGACGTCTCTAAACGTCAATAATACGTTTTTAAGACGTTATACAGAAACGTCATTAAGATGTCACAAAAAAGAGGTTTTAAAGACGTCGTTATTTAGTCACTTGACGTCATTCGATCAGTTATGACCAGTTTTTTACGTCATTTTGATGTGAGTCTGTTACTTGGGCTGATTCTTGTGTCGTTCACTTTACCTTACATGCGTAATTCACCTTACCTTACATGCGTAATTGTAGGTGGTGTAATTGTGTTAATGACAATACATATGGGTACACTATCGTTCACCTTACCTTACATGCGTAATTGTAGGTGGTGTGATTCACGTTTTTTTCGAAAGGCTCGAGATCTATGTGTTCTTTTCGTGTGTTTGACTTTTGTAACCCGGTCGGATAAGTAATCGGTCTTTACGCAATGTAAGGTATGTGAGGCCTTACGGGACGTAACAAAATCAAAGAAATCATTTTTTTATCTAGAAATTCATAATTTTATAGCTTATTTTACAAATTTAAAAAATTAAATGAGGTCCTTGTTGAAGATTTCCAGATGGGTTGCTTATGAATCCGTAAAAATTTATATATAAAAATCCATATAAGAATTCACATAGGAAATAAAAATCTTTATAGGAATCCATATGGTTATCCATATGGATTGTAAACACCACATACATTCCCACATAGATTTTTATTTTTCATGTGAATTACTATATGAATTTTAACTTTCCATGTGGATTCCTATATGGACTTCGAATTTCCAGGTGGATGCCTATATGAATTTTGATTTCCTACATGGACTCCTATATGGGTCCCTCTGGATGTTAAATTTTCTGTATAGATTCCCATTGATTGTTGTGAGAATCCAGTTGGAAATTTTCAACAGAGACAAACCTTTCTAATGATATTTCATAACTCTTCATACGAAATACAAACGATACCATACCGGAACTTTGTTTAATATATCTCCGGCCATTATTTCGGCTAAATGCATGGTCCAAAAATAAACAATTAATTACAATTAATAAAACGACTCATAAATCTTTTCAATTGCGCTTCAAAATTCTTCATACGAAATACAAACGATTTAAAAGAGTAGTTTTCCAATCGGCGATTTTTTTCGATCAAGCAAATACGAATCATTAGAACGCTATAAATTTATTCTGACCGTATTGAATGTTTTCAGTTGTCATTTCCATGAAATTGCGGCTAATTATTTAACATTAAATTGCAACCCAGACAGCACAAGATCTCTTGAGGACGTCCTAAGGACGTCCTGAGGATGAACAAATGTCCAGGATTTCCTCAGGATGTACCAGGTTGATTGATAAGTCTTTAGAATGACACATCCAATGCGCCGTGAATTTCTAATAATGCTAACTTTCAAACCTCTCATTACACAGTTGCAGACAGCTATGACAATCAGTATATTTGTGACAGCCACCAAAAGCACATAACCTCTAATATTTTGTATAAGTGAAAAAAACTGAAATTCGTGCAGTGATTAAGTATTTCTATTTGAAAGACTTGCAACCGCAAAAAATGATTGAGGACTTCCAAAAAACTTTGGGGAAGTCTGCTCCGTCGAATGCAACCGTATATAACTGGATTGCTGAGTTTAAACGTGGTACCAGTATATCGGTTGCACGCAGTGGTCGTCCAAATGAGGTGACTACATCAGAAATGAGTGAAAAAAATCCATGATATTGCGTTGGATGGCCCCAAAGTGAAATTGCGTGAACTAGCTGCAGCTGTGGGTATTTCATCTGAACGTGTGTTCAATATCCTACACGAACATTTGGGTATGAAAAAGTTAAATGCAAGATGGGTGCCGCGATTGCTAACAATCGATCAAAAACGTGAACGAGTTCGCACTTCTCAGGATTGTTTGGACATATTTAGGCGCAAATCAAAGGAATTTTTGCGTCGATACATAACCGTTGATGAAACATGGATCCACCATTATACACCTGAATCAAAACAACAATCGGCATAATAGGTTCCAAAGAATGGAAATGCTCCGAAGCAACTGGCCACTGTGTTTTGGGATGCACATGGAATAATCCTTATCGATTATCATAAAAAAGGAAAAACAATTACAGGAGAATATTATGCATCATTGTTGGACCGATTGAATGATAAAATCAAGAAAAAACGGCCTCATTTAGCGAAAACAAAATTCTCTTTCATCAAGACAATGCATAGCTCACAAATCGGTAAAAGCAATGGTAAAACTGAACGAATTGAGGTACGAATTGCTCCCACATCCACAGCATTCTTCAGATATGGCCCCGTGTGACTTCTACCTATTTCCAAATCTGAAAAGATGGCTCCAGAGAAAGAGATTTGCTTTAAATGAAGAGGTTGAATGAGAAACAGACGCATATTTTGGCGGTTTAGAAACCTCTTATTATTTGGAAAGCTTAAAAAAGCTAGAAACTTATTGGACTCGGTGTATTGAGCTAAAAGGAGATTATGTTGAAGAATAAAGTTGAGTTTTGCTAACAAAATGTTGTTTTCATTTTCATTCTAAGGACTTATCAATCAACCTGGTACTCTGGATGTCCCCTGGACATCTATGCTGTTAGGGAATAAACAAGCATGAAATATTATTTTTGAAAAAAGATTATGATACCACAAAATTAATGATCTATGGTACGCGAAGAGGTACAAGTGTCGACAGAATATCTCGAGCTTTTCCTTTATTATATTAAATATTTGGACTAAATAGTTTATTTTTGTATTTGTACTAAATAATATTACAAAAAAATTAACTTTACTGCTTTGGTTGTATATGAAAACAATAAGAAGCACTTAGTATTAGTTGAAGAAGTAGCGCAGCAGCTAAGGTGATACACTAGAAACCTGAAGGTATCTGCAGTTCTCGAGTTCACGTCCGACTAGTACTGAGTAAATTTTCTGGTGTAAAAATAGTGAGAAATCAATTAAAAAAACCTAAATTTCATTTAAAACTGACGTGTGAGTTGAAGATATATCATAAAAATTATTTTTTTGTACAAGGTTTCAATATTTACAGAAATACCCAGCAATATTTCAGAATGTCCCTGCAATGTCTCCAGAATATCTCAACAACATTAAGTTTGTGACATAAGACATTGCAAAGACATTTCCAGAATATCTCTGAGATTATCTCCAAAATATTTAACATTATATAGCAAATGTAATATTCTGGAGACATTGTTGAGATGTTTTGTGCTGTGTGGGATGAGGGAGCCGCATCGCTGGTAAACCAGCACGATATGAAACCACTTCCTCAGAGGAAACACCAGTCCGAAAAAAAACTGCAAATACCATCACTGGCAGGATCGAAGACGATATTTAAGATAGAAGGACCATTCTAAAGGACACAAACTCTAACAATAACTCTATATCTCATAATATAACACATACACAGCATTTACCATCATACACATCCTTTAACGTTGCTACATATACAAACACCTCAAACTTTACTAATCCAACAGAATCTGCATATCCAACACTAAGAACATATCGTCCTTTATATGCAGGGTGTCCCGAACCTCCATGATGACCCTTAGTGAGAACGTAGAACGGATTGAGGTGAGCAAGAAAGTCCTGTGCCGTTTTGCGATATTCGCAATAGTTTTGGAAAATTAATTATTTTGTCTTAACAAATCAGCGTACAGAAAGCGGCAGCGAAAAAAAAGATGCCTTTGGTCAACGTGCGATCGTGACACTCGCGAATCGCGTCTCGCCGCGTCCCTCCGCTTCGAAGCATAGCGAGGCGTGATACACTCACATATATGCATGACATATCCGTGTGCCGAATCGACGCCGAATCAAAGCGTGTCGCCACTTCGGCTGCGTACGTGTATATAGAGGTGACACAGCAAGCGGCGTGTAACACAAAATCGTGTGCCCAAAGATAATTATCTTTCGTCGACGTCGTAGTAGAAAAGTGCGCGATTTAGAAGATAATTTTATAAGACAGCTCATATTAAAACCGTAATATGTTCTTGTGATTGAAAGAAATAGAAAGAAAGAAAGTGATAGAAACTGAAAGGATTTGCAGAGAATCTAACTGTTCTCTATCGTAATTGTTTCTCTATTGTATCCTTTGCATGTACCAAATCCGCAAGAAATGAAATCGTTTTCTATCGTGCTCTGTTAGAAAGGTATTAAATCGTTATTATGATAGAATTCTTAGAGACTTGTCGTGTCCTATCGTTTTGTTAGAATTTATCATGAAAAAATTACTTAAAATCTGTCATAATTTGTAGTGTATTAACAACGGGAGAAACTCAAAGTTCTTTATCGTATAAAGGAAACTTATCGTTCCCGATTGTGTACGAACGATATTTGACTTGTACCTATAATTAGATAGATAGAAGGCATATAGATAGAAGGCATGCATCATAATTTATCGTCAAGTGGTTACGCCAAGAATGGATGTTTTTCTATCGTCTTCTTACAAAAAGCGTAACACGCTTTGGCTAAGTACATTCGTTAACAAAATTATCGTATAAGTAAATTCATGTCAAAATTTAGCACAATCTACAGGTGTCTATGGAGATGACATCGCAGAAAAAGCCAGCCAAGAAATACAAAGGATTCCACAGCACACCGCATTGAACACACAGCACACATGCACGCGCACACATACATACACACACACGCACACATACACACACATTTGCAGTATACATGAAGAGAGAGGAAGAATCGATACTTTTTAGTGCCAACCACTGCTCTTCTCAAAGAGAGAGGAGGAAACGGCACTTTTAAGCGTTACATTTTTTAATTAATTCAACACCTCTGCTTCGTAATAATTTATGTGTCTTTGCACGTTTTCAGGGTCAAATGTTTGTATATGTTCCAAGTAGCAAGGTGACGTCTTTAGACGTCACCTTTCCAGTAAGCAATCTGTGCACAGACTGACATCAGGTTGGCAACATAATCTGTCGAATTCGAGCAGGATCTATGGATATCTGATCCATAGATATCTGCGTCCCCAGTCTGCCGTCAGACTGCTGACGGGGCTTGCTAACAGACTCTGACATCAGATTGGCGGCAGATTACGCGCAGAGCCTGCCGACAGACTTTGACGACAGATTGCGCACAGATTGCGCGCAGATCCTGTCGTTTTATAAGTTCTTCAATTAAATCTTTGGTAGAAGATTTTCTCATAATTTTTCATAATTACTCATAGAATGAGCGCTTTCTCAAAAATACTCGTAAATAACTGTAAAATACAATGAGAAAAAAAAGTTTTTCTATATTATTTTTTTATAATTTTTAAGATTTTCTTTGGTGAGATTTGACCTTGAACCAAAGACATCTTTTGGATAATTTGCCTTAGACACTGCGCCAATTCCTCACTTGATAAAAAGTGTTTTGTATTGCCCACTTAAGGTTTAAGGAAGAAAAATCTTAGTGTTTGTTCGCCTTTTAAACTGCAAATATAGATGAAACCGTATAGAGTATAAATAATGTAAGAGAGACCGGCACGATAATTCGAAATTAATTTTCTAACCAGAGACTGTATAGAAAATCACTGCAATAAAACAGCAGATAATGACATTTTTCCATCATCCCTTATAGAAATATCATACTAAGAATCATTGATAATTACTTATTATCCAGTATTTTTAATAGTGAAAATAAGTAATTATCAATGATTCTTAGTATGATATTTCTATAAGGGATGCTAATAAAATACTGTACTTTTACATGTGCGAATTAATTTGGTTGATCGTCCAGTTCAGATTGTATTAAATTTTAGATATGGTTTCCGGGTTAGAGCCGCGTGGATTCATTTTCGTTTGATTCTGACGTTTTGCGAACATTTCAGTCCACTTCATCAGGGAGGAACGACCCGATGTCTGTATTAAATTTTATCAAAATCGAAGCATAATATATTTTTAAATAAACCTTCACAAAAATTCTATAAAAATTATTACATGGCGGGACTAATATTTTATTCAGTGCTGCTGCCTTCAGTACTTATTATATGACGGTTAAATCGTACAGATTTAATGACATAATGACATTTAAAAAAATAATAATATGAGAAATTGTATGAAAAATTATGAAAAGAGTTTTTATCAGTGATGGCATATGTACGTCTTTAAATGACCATTTAACCGTTGTACTATTCTATACCTGTACCCATTATTTCTTTATTATTGTTGCTTTCTTATAAGAAATATGTAATAAAATTTTAAAAAGTAAAAATTTTCTTTTATTGTGTATATGTGTATAATTATTGCGCAATATAATTATTTTGACTCCTCTTAGAGTTCTACATGGTGTACATGTGAAATTATTTTATTTAATATCGTACATATGGTCCTCGATAGAATTAAATAGTCTATCTATGAAACAGAATCTGCGCACAATCTGCCGCCAGTCTGTCGTCAGAGTCTGTCGGTAGACATTGTGCGCAGTCTGTCACCAATCTGTCGTCAGAACAGATTCTGTGTGCAATCTGTTGCCATTCTGTTTACAGACATTTTTGATAAACTCTGCGCAAAATCTACTCGCACAGGTTTGGTTATCTGGGTTGCTACCTGGGATATCAGGTAAGTCATATTCAATCGTATCCCAGTGAACACTAACTAATAGTAACATAACATAAATATTATATTACTGTTAGTTAGCGTTCACTGAGATGTTTATTTGTGATTTCGGGACAAAATCTACGGGGTGGTAAGCGATCCAAAATCTGCTTACAACTATTATAACTGTTATATTCAATTTTTAATGTTACTATTTTGTCTGTTTAGGTTGCCTGTGGAATAGTTACAACGTGGGATAGTTACAACGTTCATACGAGATTTTTTGCGTATAAGTATTAAAGCATGAAGCTACTTCATTTTCACATTCACGGCAATATTTTAAACATTTAGATGTAACATTTATAATTAATAATTTATGTGCTATAATTATATTTCATAATATACCATGAATATATGTATGTAGTGTAAGATCTATGGTTTCTTTTTTCAAAAACCTCAAATAGGATCGTCTTGTTGTAACTGTGCAAGTCAGTGGTGTAACGCAAGAAATAAATGAGACTATTGATACACGATTGTACATATATTTTCAAACCAACGAACACTTATACAAATATATCGAACAAACGCTTACACTTAATTTTACGTCTCTAATACTAATCCGTTACGGAGATATTCGCTTGTGCACGAATATTTCTTGTGGATTAATCGACTATACGACTTAACTCGGTTCTCTCTGCCCGAATCTAACTACTGCTCTCTTCTCGACTTCCCGCGCTTCTCTCTCGCGGCTCTCTTTATCCTTTCTTTATCTTTTCCTCTCTCCAGCGCACCTGACGCTCTGCCTCTCCTACCTCCTCCTTCCCGCAATTGACTTTGGTAGCGCGCTCGCACTATCGATTTGGACAATCGATAGTTACTACGGCCTGATGACCTTACAGTAGCATAAATGTTTATGTATTAGGTGTACAACTTTACTTCCGCCGTTTTCCTAAAAATGGCTTTAGCGGTAAGTGGTGGTCGAAATAAATAGATCATAGACGTCATACAATAAACTTGGGCATTTGTCAACATAACCCCATAGAAACATTAGTCGATTTGTGTCTGCATCATAAAGTTATTCTCGATTGAAAATGTCAGCTTAAGAGCCAAATTTTCGTCATTTGCGGGAGGTTTTAATTTTCTGCTTCAATATGAAAAAATTTGCGACTGAGGTTTATTGAATGCTCTCAAATACTTATGGTGAGGCCGCTATTAGTGAAAGAACGTGTCGTGAATGGTTTCAACGCTTCAAGAACGGTGATTTTGACGTCGAAAACCGGCATAGCGGTGGAAGAGAAAAGGTTTTCGAAGATGCAGAATTGGAGGCATTACTTGATCAAGACTCGTGTCAAAATCAAGAAGAATTGGCACAATAATTGGGAGTGACTCAACAAGTCATTTTAAAACGCCTCAAAGTTATGGGAATGATTCAAAAGCAAGGAAATTGGGTGCTGTACGAATTAAAGCCGAGAGATGTTAAACGGCGTTTGTTTGCTTGTGAACAGCTGCTTGAAAGGCAAAGACGGAAGGAATTTCTGCATCGCATTGTGACTGGGGACGAAAAATTGGTTCATTACGATAACTCCAAGTACAGAAAATCATGGGGAGTTCCCGGCCATGCTTCCACGTCGACGGTCAAACCGAATATTCACGGCTCCAAGATCATGCTCTGTATTTGGTGGGACCAGCTCGGTGTATTATGTGTATTATGAGCTGTTAAAATCGACTGAAACAATCACAGGCGATCGGTATCGAACGCAATTGATGCGTTTGAGCCGAGCATTGAAAGGCCGCAATACAACGAGAGACACGATAAAGTGATTTTGCAGCATGACAATGCTCGACCCCATGTTGCGAAAGTGGTCAAGACATACTTGAAAACATTGAAATGGGAAGTCTTACCCCACCCGCCGTATTCTCCAGACGTTGCTCTCTCTGACTATCACTTGTTTCGATCAATAGCACACGGCCTGGCTGACCAGCACTTTCGGTCTTATGAAGAAGTAAAAAATTGTATTGATTCGTGGATCGCCTAAAAAAATGACTAGTTTTTTCGACGCGCGATTTGTACGCTGCCTGAAAGATGGGAGAAAGTAGTGGCCAGTGATGGAGAATATTTTGAATCATAAATATATAATCAGTTTTTTACAATAAAGCCTCGAATTTCAGAAAAAAACGGCGGAAGCAAAGTTGTACACTTAATGTATGGAAGAATGTTCCTGATAGCAAAATGTTAGCAATATGTATATACAATCAATCATTAGCACGTACTATCATTATGCTGGCATTATATCGGCAAAGCATGCCGAAATTACTTGAGAGCAGAGTGCTAGCAAAAATCGAACAAGACGTGTCGAGCAACGTGTGACGACAAATTTACAGCAAACAGCGAACAAGACGTGCCGAGCAACGCGTGACGGCAAATTTATAGCAAAAATCGAGCAAGATGTCCCGGCTATGAACAGACCAAGACTAGCCGAGTAGAATTTGTACCTTATGAGAATCTAGTCATTATATAATAAAGTTGTATCTAACATACGCATACATATCGTTATTAGCTAGTGTAACTAGACAATGATGAATCAGTAATGTAACGCTTTTGTGAATAGCTATATGCAATATATTAACTAATAATGAGATAAAAAAACTACATAGTTTTGAGGTAAAAAATCAAAACTAGTTGCTAGGCAGTATCTCTTTTAAAAAATAGGGAAAAGGGCAATTCGAGTTCAAGCACAGGACTAATAGTGCTATATACCATATGGGTAAAAACCTTCCTTGTGTTAGGAAATCGTGTAATATTTATTGAACATGAATAATCAATATAAAACAATCATACGTTTCGGCTCAACCATGAACCCTCTTCAGTAATAATAAAACTCAAGGTTTATGACACGAACGCATTACAATTAGTAAAAGACCTGCGCAAATTGACATGAATGTTAGTCGCAATATTAAAACCGACAAGACCGTTACCGAAATAATATTAAGTAATAAATTAATATTGAGAAGAAGCCGTCATAACTATAAAAAACATGTAAAATAAAATAAAAATAAGTAAAATTGAAATATAATAAATAATTAAAACTGACAATATAAAATATCTTTGTTGAGTTCAACTAAAAGTAAACCGATCCTGTCAACGATAACATCGCCACGTCTTCGAAATATAAATAATTACAGATTTATATGCCTAGCATTAACATTGCGGAAACGACTTGTGGAAGAAAAAGAAACCAAAGCAAAGTTTATTTTCATAACAAATCCATACATGGCATTATATTGTCGATTCTATTGTGATTCCTCGCAACGAGTTTTTGTTGGCTTTGGAATTTGTTCTCAATTCTACATTTTTTACTTTTGACAATATAACTTATAAACAAACTTTTGGTAGTCCAATGGGCTCCCCATTATCCCCTATTATTGCTAATCTAGTTCTTCAAGATTTGGAAGAAAGAGCTATTAACATGATTCCGGTGACATTGCCTTTTTATTTTAGATATGTTGACGATATTCTTTTAGCGGTTCCTAAGGAATTTTTGGATAACATATTGCACATTTCTAATTCGTTCCATCCTCGTCTTAAGTTTTACAATGGAGATAGGAGATGACTGTATTAACTTCTTAGACACTATATTGTTAATACGTAATAACACAATTATTTTTGACTGGTATCATAAACCAACGTTTTCTGATCGATACTTTAATAATTTGTCTTTCCATCCTATTCAACACAAGATTGGCATAATAATTGGCTTGGTTGATAGAATGTTTTATCTTACATCCTTCTTTCATCCTTCTTTCCATAAGAAAAATTTGGATTTTATCATTTTGACGTTAATTAATAATAATTATCCTTTTGACTTAATTTTTAAAGTTATTAAACGTAGACTGAGATTTCTTATTGTGAATGGTGGACGAGTTACAGAGACAGTAGAAACAAATTTGACAGCATCTGGGTGTGATAAAAATATTTTATCTTACCATTTTGTGGTTCAATTTCGAAAAGACTGACAAAGCTTCCTAGGTAGCAAGGTGACGTCTAAAGACGTCATTAAAACGTCATAGACGTCTTAATAACGTCTTAATGACGTCTTTAGACGTCACTTTGCTACCTGGGTTTTTAGAAATAATTTGACAGATATTGCTTATTCTTGCACTAATAAATTATCAGGATTAATTCATGCGCATAAAGACAGGTTGCTTCTTGGTTTCCATAATAACGTTGTATATAGGTTGCAATGCAGTGGCTATGATGCTTCTTACGTTGGTCAAACTAGTAGAAGACTCTCTACATGTATTGGCGAGCATAGGAGAATTCCTAAGAGTTCTACGGTGGAGTTAACGGCCATACAGGAACATCGTTTGAGGAAGAACCATGATTTTGATTGGGATTATGTCAAAGTTTTACATGAGGAACACTTTTACTTAAAACCACTGATCTCAGAAATGATTTTTATCAAATTTCAGAAGCAAGGTCTTAACTCACAAAAGAATACTGAATATTTGGGCACCAGCTACTGCGGCTTGTTATGAAAATAAACTTTGTTTTAATTTCCTTATCTTCCACAAGTCGTTTCCGCAATGTTAATGCTAGGCATATAAATCTGTAATTATTTGTATTTCGAAGACGTGGCGATGTTATCGTTGACAGGATCGGTTTACTTTTAACTGAACTCAACAAAGGTATTTTATATTGTCAGTTTTAATTATTTATTATATTTCAATTTTACTTATTTTTATTTTAGTTTACATGTTTTTTATAGTTATGACGGCTTCTTCTCAATATTAATTTATTACTTAATATTATTTCGGTAACGGTCTTGTCGGTTTTAATATTGCGACTAACATTCATGTCAATTTGCGCAGGTCTTTTACTAATTGTAATGCGTTCGTGTCATAAACCTTGAGTTTTATTATTACTGAAGAGGGTTCATGGTTGAGCCGAAACGTATGATTGTTTTATATTGATTATTCATGTTCAATAAATATTACACGATTTCCTAACACAAGGAAGGTTTTTACCCATATGGTATATAGCACTATTAGTCCTGTGCTTAACTCGAATTGCCCTTTTTCCTATTTTTTGATGGATATCTTCGTTTGCGATTTCTTATTTCTTTCTCTAAGTATCTCTTTTTCTAATTAGGATATAACATAAGTTAAGTAATCTTGTAGTTAGACAAAAAAAATATAACCAGTGATGTAGTTTATTTTCTGCATCAGGCATACCTCATCATCAGTAGATAGCCCTTATAGAAATATCATACTAAGAATCATTGATAATTACTTATTATCCAGTATTTTTAATACTGAAAATAAGTAATTATCAATGATTCTTAGTATGATATTTCTATAAGGGAGACTGTCCTAGTTAAAGTTTCTAGTTCTATGGAATCTTGTCTATGAAACCATTGAGTGGTCTTAACCAGCCAGACCACTATCCAGTCTTGCCTTATTCGGCTGGATCCATTACTGGTCTCACACACACATGCGAATACGTTACAATATTACCGATTATCATTGAGCAAATAGACGCATTTTCATATTTTAGCGCTCTATAACTCGGTCCCTAAGCATTTTTGGACTTTGTGCCGATTGAGACATTTGTTCAGGACAGTAAGGAGGACAACATACTAAATTTTCAAACAATTTCACCGGAAGCCAAAATCCATAAGATTGGTGTGGTGTCCTTTGCCGTCACACATTGCTCGGCACATCTTGCTTGTTGTTTGCAGCAAATTTGCCATCACACATTGCTCGGCACGATTTGCTCAGTTTCTGCTGTTAATATGCCGTCGTACTAATGATAGCTTGTCCGGTTTTTGCCAGCAGTTTGCTATCACGCTTGCTAACAGGTCATGTCATAATATTGAACACATTTTGTCGACATCACTTAATATAGCAAATTGTGCTGAAATTTTGTCGCTATTCTGTCAACAAAACGTGCAGCAGACTTTGTCGAAATTTTTGTCACGTTTGGCTATCAGAGATATTTTAAAGGTGTGTCAATAAGGTCGTTTTTTGGTCCACGTCAGAATCACTTCAAACTGTGCTATTTTATTCCTCTCGATGGAACTCATAACCCACTAAAACCGTTTGCTGTTCAAGTAATTAGGTGCTGAGTTTGTTGTTTAAGTAATTAGGTGCTGAGAATGAGGCACTCTTTGATCCCACATTTATATGGAATATCAGGCATAGTTGCAATGTCTATTTCATTTCACTCTGTTATCATTGAGCTACTATCACTATACTTTCTCAAAAACTATTCGTACATATAGTGCATGAAATATATCAAAGCGGTTATTTTATCTCTTTGTCATCACATTGAAATCGAGCTCCATATTAAACAGTACATTTTATTTTCATCAAGTATGCAAGCAATAATGTTGTTTATAAAAAATTAGATGATGAAACTGTGGTTTAAAGTTGATTTAGAGAATTCAGGATATTCAGAAGGTATGATAAATACTGCGGAGAGAAGCTATTTTTTACCTCCTGTGCGCTTGTAAAATTTAAGAAGCCCGGAGGTTTTTAATTTTGCCAGTTCTATCTGATCTAATCAGATAAAGCTTCGTCTTCCCCTAGTTCGGATCAATCTGAAGTGTATTCAGCTGCATTTTCAACATATTGTGTGTACTGCTGACATGATCTTTGCTTTAATTGTTCATAATGTCTCAAGTATCTCAGATACCATAGAACTGATGCTACATACGCACAACAACCGACTGTTCTAGCATTTACTTTGCGCAGGCAGTACTATGACATAATTGGATTGATACTTTCGCTATATTCTTCACAGGTTATACACCTTTGATGAGGTGTGACGCGATTGTAGTTGAAGGTAAATCATGTTACTCTCTTGTCCGGCTTTTCTGTCTGTGGATGAAAAGTTGATATATGCCATCATTAGCTATGTGCTCCTCTGTATAATAGAGTCGCGGCTACGGCGCGAAGCAGCGCCGACAGGCGGACGCTTGCGAGTATCGTGGCGCCTGAGGCATGGCCATCTGCCGTACTTCTGCCCATACAGAACACAGAGAAATACGCGATTTCTCACGGAGACTCGCGTAAGAGCGATGGAGATTCTCCAGCAGAGAATCAGCAAAAACAAGTCTATCAAAGGCTTGTAATGAGAAGTCGGCGGAGGCCGATTAACACGGAGCATCTCTAGAGGAAACCAATATTTCGGACTTAGCCGACTTAGATTGGAGTACTCCGACTCCAAAAGTATATGGGCGCAACGACTCTACAAAAAGAATCGGTATAAGATTGATGTATCAAAGGTGAGATCTATCAAACTTGCGAAATAAATCTTAAGATTGTATTCAGGCAGACTTTAAGACACAAAAACGTAACAGATAATAGCAAAATAACCAAGTTCTTGTGTTCGCATATAAGATAAACAAAGTCTCTCTATGTAAGACGAGCTTGCAATAATTATTGTGCTTAAGACGGCCAGAAAGCAAAGGGCCGCTCGGAGCACGCCTTAAAATTACTGGCTGAACGAGATTTTAGAAGTGAGAGAGCGAAAACAAGCCTATTGGCTGTGAGATGGCCTCATGCGGCGTCTGGCGGCAAAGGTCTTATACGACGTCCCCCAATCAGCGCCCGAAACCGCGCGAGTTTCATCGCCTAACTTATAAGTATATTATTATACTAATATTATTTGTACTAATGTTATTATACTTAATATTATGATACTAATAATTATATTATTGCTTGCATATTTGGTGAAAATAAAATGTATCGATTAATATGGAGCTCGATTTCAATGCGATGGCAAAAAGGTAAAATAATCGTTTTGATATATTTCATACACTATATATAGTAGTTTTTTAGAAAGTATAGTAATGATGGCTCATTGATAACAGAGTGAAATGAGATAGATATCGCAACTATGCGTAATATCCCATGTAAATGTGAGATCTAAGAGTGCCTCACTCTCAGCACCTAATTACTTGAACAACAAACGGTTCTATTGGATTATGAGTTCTACCGAGAGGAATAAAACAGTTTGAAGTGATTCTGACGTTCTGGGCTAAAAAACGGCCTTATTGACATCTCTCCTTATAAAATTAATTTGTGACGTGACGATTTTTTTTGGAGGATCGTCCGTCACTGGGGGTTGATAAAGAAGCAAGAATGCGCTTCCGAGCGGAGGTGTGGGGGTCGCGTCCTAGCCGTAAGGCGAGGGGATGCACACCCGTCGATAGAAAACAAAAGTGCATAAAATTAAGAGCGGACGATCGAACGAGCGTCACGGGATCGGAGGCGAGGAAAAGAAGAAGAAGCTACCACCACAGGCGGAAAGGAAAAGAGAGACGACAGATTGGAGGCCGGGGAGAAGGTGAATCATTTCCGCAATTTGAGGGGGGGGGAGTATCCCTGCTAGAAAGGGCAGACCGACAGGGCTATATGATTTCAGAGCCAGCCTTACGGAGCTACCGGGACCTGGACAGCCGTTGCCGAGTACTAGAGAGCAGGGAGAGACTGGGAGCTGCCGCGAGGAAGTTGCACG
The DNA here is from genome assembly GCF_010583005.1 of Odontomachus brunneus. NCBI lineage: Eukaryota > Metazoa > Arthropoda > Insecta > Hymenoptera > Formicidae > Odontomachus > Odontomachus brunneus. The sequence continues at coordinate 214,832 of NW_022639740.1, read as the reverse complement.
GGCGGAGCGGATTGACACCGCGGACGAGCGGAGGACAGCCGCGGCCGAAGCACCATATCGGCCAGCGAATCCTCCGCGACCCGGAGCGTCTGCAGAGCCAGCACAGACTCTGCGAGGTTTCGCAGGACATTTGAAATAACTGCTGTCGAAGAGGCAAGGTCAAAACAACGAAAGAATAAGCTGCCGGTACGCCAAACAGAGTAAAGAAAACAGTGAGGCAACAAAGGCAGGGAAGCGGCTCTGGAAAACCAGCCAATCAACGGTCGCCAACTGGTGAGAAGAGGGACCCAAATTGGAAATAAAACCCGGCCTTGAAAACGATCAAGAGCTCTCGAGTTATCGCCTTCGTACGGAAAAGTGTAAGGGACGTGACGCCCACCAAGCTACATCTTCGAGGACGACTACGCCGACGAAAGCCGTAAGGCCGACTCCGCTCAAAGACTCGTATTGCTGTGTGACCCGGAAGGGGATTGCCGCTGCTCGCTGACGACTGCGACCAATTCGCGACCAACGATCTGGTGAGTCCGTTCCTACAGATGGCCATTTGCGGGTGGAGTTTGGAGTCGCGGATCGGGAGACGCGTCGGCGGCCGGGGCCGGCCGTTCTCTCACGGGAAGTGACGGGAACCGCATCCGCCTCGCTAGGCGAAGAGAGTTCACGCGTCCGGGGTAACTTTGTGAACCGTCCCCGTCGTAACCCAGAACGATCGCACACCGCCGCCTCGAATAATCGTAAGATTAGCTGCCGCGAGCTGGGAAGGTCGTCGTCGAGGCGACACGCTGCCGTAGAAAATATTGTCGCGAGCGCGAATAAAGAGTTGTAACTAGATAGCTGCCGAGAATAAATCGGGTCGATACAAGAGATCACGATTCTCGTGTTTTATTGCAACCTACATCCTTCCTGCAATCACCTCCGACCGCGCGCGAACCAGCCCCTCTGCCGAAAAGCGGCTGAGCTGCCGAAGGGTCGTACCGGCGACCGACGCCCTCTGGTCGACAGAGTATCGTAGTAATAGAGAATCGTAAGGTGGTACGGCCGACCGTACCTGGCGCCCAAGTCCGGAAGGTCGACCGGAGGCGCGAGCGTCGTGGGAGTGAAGCCGGGTTCACTCCGTTGAGCGATCGCCGAAGATTTGGTCAGCGCTGCCTCGGCGTGCTGACTACGCGAGGAAAAAGCGTTGCAAATTATATCTTTCTTTGTTATAAATTTTTTAATTTTTCCAAAAAATATAAAAAATATTTTCTATTTAAATAGCTGTTTAACAACAAGGTTTGCTGCATCCTTGCTACCAATTTGCTGTAAACTGTTGTTCGCAAGCTCTGTTCAATATTTGGCGTCAATTTGGCGTCAGGTCAGATTTTGTCGCCATGGTTTGTTCGCAATTTGGCGCCAATTTGTTGTCGGTTTTTTGTTACCAAGTTTTGCTCGGTATTTGACGTCAATTTGGTGTCAGGTTTTGTCGTCAAGGTTTGCTCACAACTTGTCGCTAACCCGACAAAAACAGATACGTTATATCCACATCGAATCCACGTAATTTACATGAACTACGTTGATGAACATATCTACGAAATATCGATATAAATACAACGTTCATTTATCCTCGATAAATCGAGGTATTTTATCTTTGAAATATCAACGTAGACTTCATGTTAGCCATATTCTCATGCCCAAGTAGAACAAACAAACACAATAATGCCAAAATGAGTATAAAAATGACCAGATCGTAATTGAAAAGTGAGTTTTTCAGTCATTTTCTCATTTTGACATTATTCTGACGTCAACGTTATTTGATGTTCTATCTGGGCAGTACAGCTTTTATTATAATAGAAGAGCATCTCAATTGCGCAAGTTGCAATTGACTGCAACTACAGATTATATTGGCTATAGATTATAATGATTCATTACGCAATAAATTTAATAATTTATCAAATCATGCTATGTTCATCCACGTAGTCCACTTAAATTACGTAAGTTCGACGTGTATATAAAAAAAATAATTCGACGTAATAAAAAAAATATTACTATAAAAATTTTAAGACCGAAATGGAATGTGCGATGTTTCGTAGACCTCACCTTACTAGTTAAGGTTTAAATTAACAATAAAAGTACGAAGAATATAATTTTAATTAAAATGAAATCATATTATAAAAAAATTATATTACTACGTTAATTGCGACATATATAGACAAAATATAAGACGTTTATATCGATCAAAGAAGTGATGTAATGTCTAAAACAATAGGTTCATAATTCAAAGATGCCTCAGGCCCAAGTTCGAATCCGTGTTAGTGAGAATTTTTAAGTGTGATATAACATTTGGAATCAAGTAATCTCAAATTTTAAGTAAAGTCAGCAAACGCTGACTGGTTTCTTGTTTCAACCAATTCCCCAATTTTATAAAAAAGTGAAACTTTTTGCGCTTATTTGAATATTTCTTGTATATTCTATGAATAATGCGGAATATTTTGGGATATTCTTGGAATGTTAATTTTGAATTTTAGGAACATTTTATAAATATTCCAGGAATATCTAGCGTTTACTAAGTAAATTCCCATTCACGTGATTCATATAAATTACATGGATTCGACGTGGTTACCTGTTTTCTTTTCCACGTGGATTCTAGTACCGTTTTTGAGCGGATGATCCACTCGATGTTCGACGTGGATGTCGACATCGATGATCCACGTGATAGGGACATGAATTCCTACCTACGTACCTGTTTTTGTCGGGCTTTTGTTATTAAGCTTTGCTCGGTATTTGGCGTCAATTTGGTGTCAGATTTTGTCATCAAGGTTTGCTGACATTTTGATGCCAATTTGCTGTCTGTATTTTGTCACCAAGTCTTGCTCGATATTTGTCGTTAAGTTTGCAAGCAAAACACGAGCCTATTGCAGACACAGATGGCATTAGATTTGTCGACAAGTTTTGCTCGTATTTGGTGCCAATTTGGCGACAATTTGCGGACAAATTGTTATCTGGGTGAATTTCAAAAGATAATAATTTGTTCAATGTTATTTCAATGTTATAGCAACATAAAGAATCAATGTAGAAGAAACAATATAGATTCAACGTTGAAAAGATATTTATATTTCAACATTCAACATTACAACATCTAAGCAATGTTGTTTCAACTTTCTGTGCTGCATAAGACATGCATGCACGCGCGCGTGCGCGCGCACACGCACACACTCACACACAAATTGCAATTTTTCCTCAAAATATTCGTTAAATTTGGTAAATTCGTTGTTTAAGAAATACTATAGTTCTTCACAAAATTTATTTATACAGAATCGATAGAATATAGCATTATAATAAGCCAGAACACTGTTGTGTATAAGCATTCCATAATAAATAGTTTTTATTTTATATTACTATGTTCCATATATTTTATATATGTTATCGATTTTTCAAAGTTTAAAAGACAAATAAGTTATGTTTTTATTTATTTTCTATTGATGTGACTCTTAATGTGAGGATAACTCTTAATGTGGGGGACTCTTAATCCCTCTTGTGAGGGATTTTTATAATGAACTAGAACTATGTATAAATATTTCGTAATGAACAGTTCTTATTTTATGTTACTATGTTATTTATATTTTGTATATTTTATCAAGTTTTTAAAATTAAAATAAGGAAGTTACGTTTTTATTTTATTTTTTTTTCATAGAGGTGTAATGTTAACCTCGATATTTTATGAGGTAACTTCCAAAGATATTATAAAAATAAAGACTTATTTTCTTTACTATTTATTCTGCTTTTTCATTAAAAGATATCCTAAACTATAACAAGAAATCGAGTTGATCGAAGAGCGTGTCAAAAACGAACTTTTAACATTTTATTTTAATAATATAAAAATCGGTCTCACAAGTCGTAAGTGAGTCTATATGTAAAAAAAGCTAGGGTGTGTGTGTGTGTGTGTGTGTGTGTGTTGTGTGTGTTGTGTGTGTATTGTGTGTGTGTTGTGTATTTTGTGTGTGTATTGTGTGTGTGTGAGTTCAGGAAAGTTAAAAACCGATTTCAGATAAGTCCTTTATGGACTTTTATTATTTCAGATAGTTCCTTTGCCACTTACGGTATTGCCACAAAACAAATTATTAATAAAATAATATTCGAATGCTCTGGATAATTTTGAATTTTTATACACTGACTAAAAGCGATGCATTCAAAAAAGAAACAGCAATGAAAAACATGGAAAAAATTGAAATTTTTTTTATTCATGATTGGTTTTGTTTTGCTTTGAAAACTGCCCCCAAATAATTTATTGAAAACTCAAATGACATTACGTTCACTTTTCTAATGTTAATACAGTTTTTTTTTCAATATTAAAGTTTTGGGGAGCATGGGATGTCCGCTTGAGAAAGAATGCCTTATATATATATGTATGATTATAAAATATTTCTAATTATTGATGCGTGCGAAGTTTTTACAATAAATTTTTATTATCCAAAGAATTGAGATTATATAAAAAATATCAGATTTAGATATTTTATAGATTAAATAATTCGAGTTTTAATTCGGCTCAACTATGCCTCGTATATACGACAAATCATCATGCTTTAATCCGTAATCATAAATCTTTATACCATATCGTATACCGTTTTCAATTATGGAAGTTCAATTCACGCTATCGCGCACCTATACATATGCACACTAGTAAGTTTTTTATGACTGCGTACGAATACAGATGTTTCAATGAAACTTTTTATATATCTCAAACTGAATACTGTCGGCAGTTTAATCGAGTCTGTTTCGTAAGAATAATGCAGTTTCGTAACAGAATATTGACTTACATACTCGGATTTGTTCTCGTAACAATAACTGATTCGTATGACAACGCCATAGGATATCATTCGCTTCTGGAAAGAAAATTGACGTTAAAATTGAAAATAGCAGAGCGGTTAAAGCACAATTTCGGGAAGATCCTGCATGAGTTGCCGGTAACATTACGTCATTCTTCACTGAGAAACCCATTTGGTTGATGTAATATAAAAATTCACACTGAGAGAAAAATGTGAAATATTTAGAAAGAAATATTTGCTTGTAATATTTCATTCTATATTTATTGATTATAAAAAATTTGACTGTAATAAAGAAATATACATTTCTATAAAATATATTTAAGTCTTTTAACTAATCGTGAGAAGCAAATTGCTTAACTCTTGTTGGAAAAATTAATTTATTTTAGGCAAACATATATTTGCTTATAGCAGTGATATTTAGTCATAACAAGATTAATATTTGTAGCCACCCTTATAGAAATATTATACTAAGAATCATTGATAATTACTTATTATCCAGTATTTTTAATACTGAAAATAAGTAATTATCAATGATTCTTAGTATGATATTTCTATAAGGACAAGTAGCATTTATTTGCAGAAATAAAATTTATTTCTTAGAAATAAATCTTATTTGTGTGGATCCGAAGTTAATTCCAGCCGTTCTACTTAGAATCCTTTACCGCAGCAAACACAATAATATAATAGTTACATCTCCATAATTTAACGAAATGTAACGTGCAATATAACGTGTTTGTTACATGTAACATACACGTTGTAATTCAAACAATATTGTAACTATATAACAGAAATATAACATGTTACTAAAATGTTATATAGCTGTTATATATATTGCTGAAATGTTATATAGCTGGAATATAAATTATTATTTCCCAGCAATTATAAGTATTTAATTGTACGCAGAGATTATAAGCCATCACTCATATATCACTTATTTTGTAAAAATATTATAATTATATATTTCGTATCAAAAATATTTTTACTAAAGGTAATAACATAAAAGTATCTTACCATTCTAAATTAATTAGCTCCCAAATAACACAAGTTATTCCAGAATCATCCTAGAGTTATTCTACCCTTATAGAAATATTATACTAAGAATCATTGATAATTACTTATTTTTAGTATTAAAAATACTGGATAATAAGTAATTATCAATGATTCTTAGTATGATATTTTTATAAGGGTAGACGTCTAGTGTCCCAGTATGTCCTCAGGACATATTTTATGCTATTAGAGTTATTTTCATTTATTCATTTTCATATTTCTCTGCATATTCAAATGGAAAAGATTATTATTGTAACAGTAATTTCCATTATCAAAAAATGTATAACTTTTTTTTACTATAAAAGTGAACTCCATAGTACAAGTTGTGTGGTCTTGTGATCATTGTTCTTATTTATATTAATGCATCATATTTTACGTATGAGAAAGACACGAGAAAACGGAAGCCATCTAGCAAATGATCCGATCCCGAGATATAAGAATGCTATGTAACATAGATGTAATGCAAATAAACGTTTGTTATATAACATATTATATTTTAGTTATGTTGGTGTTATATAATTATAACTTGTAAATAACAGAATTATAACAGTTCTAAAACACAGTTAGATTGCAGTTATAAAAGAAAATTATGTAACTTTAACATTAATAATGTATAACATCCATTATATTACGTGTTACTTCTATATTACGTACTAGTTATATTCTGTGTTTGCTAGGATATGTTATTCGTACATCGGAGAACACTGATTCGTATCATGTAATATGGCGAAATAGTGGTGATACATTGTCGTTTCGTGGTAATAGTGGCAGTGATTATCGTTTATAAGTGAATTAAAAAATATGGACAACAAAATAAAACATATTGTGGAAGTAATACATTTAGGGCGTAAATATTTATAATATTATAAATAAAGATAAATATTTATAATATTATAAATAATATTATAAGAAAATTATTATTGCTTCGGCTGCATATAGGGTTAAAATAAAATACTAGTTAATATAAAATACTTACAAGAAAATGCCACAACTTGCTAAATCAATTTCTGAACGAGTCATAGCACGTTCGCTAGTTGCGATGTTGAGCATAAACATTCTAATGGGATTTATGCCAATGGGTCTTTGTTTGAGAGAAACAGTATAAAGTTTGGGTCGCGGGACTGTATCGCACCTATGGCTAAAGTTGCGGATATCTTTCAGCGAGACGGCGTGGCTGAGCAGACTGACAAGGGAACATAGGCAATCCGAAAATTCAAAAAATTTTGAAACATTTGTATGCAAGTAGAGTAGTACATCCATAATATAAAACTATTTTTGTTTCTGCCAAATTTCGATTTAAGGGGATGAAATCATCCCTCGAGAAAACATAACATTTTTGTTCTTAGCGAATATTTCCAAAAATACAAGACATGAAAAAATGGTTTATATAAAAGTGGTAGAATATTTTATTCTCTTTGCAACAGTGTATTCAAATTTTGCAAAAGTGAAAATTTTTTTAACCCTCGCTTCCCCCACTCATTATCTTTACAAATTTTTAAGTTCTTGTTAGGACAAAAATAAAGAGCATCGAATACCAAATCCATCCATGTATAACACTAGAAAATTGTCGCGATTAAATTTTGGAAAAAACGAGTTGATAACATATAGCTATAAGCGGCGCGCTATAGATAGTGAGTTGAGCTATATTCGATAATTGCTTCTTGTATATGTTTTCTTATAACATTTATGTTTTCTTATACCGCAAGATGATTAGAATTAATTCTAATGACATCATATGCAATGTATTACATGAGATATAAATATAAACAGAGATTAATTTACCTATATAACAATAGTAACATTTGTGTGTGCTTTACTTCTTCACTTTATATTTGAATTATTCTTGAAACAAAATTCACCTAACGTGTGAAACTCTATTGATTTATTTTATATATATTCATTTTCAAACCACGTATATTTAAATAACTTTTGAAACTTGGACAACGAGAAGTGATGATGCATTAATGACTGCAATTTCAACATATTTTTTATAGGATGGAGATTACTTGCAAGATCTAATATAACAGTATATGTATCAGAAAACGTTGTAATAAAATTTTTTTTAATAAAATCAGAAATCTTTTTAATAAAATTTTTTCATAATCTAAAACTGAGCATATACATCTAATGATTCTATGCCTCTTTCCAAGATGATATGAAAATCTAAAATCGTCAGCAAACTTTGATTGTTGACGCAAAAGGTCTAACATTGATAGACCTTGCTATTTGCTAGGACGATGATAAGCCTGTCCACGGTTTGCACTATCTCCCCAGTAAACACTAATTATTGCAATAATATTATACAGAAATAACAAGTAATATAACATCAATTATATGAATGTTATAAAAATATTACATATAGATTCTTTGCATAATATCACAACAATATATGCAGATACATTATTAAAATAAATAAATAGTGTTACAGAGATACTTGTAACGTAACGGAAAAAGTGTTAAAATACATGACTAGTATATAACATTATGACTAGTATATAATCATTATGTTACGTGTTATACTGATGAGTAAGAAATTATAACTAACTAGTAACTTACTGGAAACACTAATGCAATATTGTAACATATGATATATTGGATTTATGTAACATTAATATAACTTTGTTTACATTAAACTTGGGTCAGCAATTTCGTATATGGCCGTCACTACTCCTTTTATTTTATTACATCTAGGGTCTTCACAACAAAAAAGAATTTTTCACTAATTACAATGATAAAATACCACTCCACAACCTCTTCTCATACATTGTAATCAACTTATGCATGTTCTATTAAAAAGAACTTGACGAATTAATTAGTGAAATGGTCTAATAAAATGCAACATTCTAAATTATTATTAATATAAATTTTAGATAGCTTCCAATTGTTTAAGCAAATTACAACAAATATACTTACAACTACATGAAATATAAAAATAGTCAATTAAAACTAGTCAATAACTAATCAATAGTATGTGAATCATAACAGCAGCAGCATATATATATATTAGGTGTTCCGGTTAGTTTTGAGGGTTCACTATAGATGGCTATAGCTACAAATCTACTGGAAATATTTTGAAAATGGGTACGTCATGTCAAAGCTAGGATATTTCAAACAAATTGACACATATCCTGTGCATTCGTGAACATAAACACACTGCTTAGTGCGACTAAACATGGAACATGATAAAGACCATTTTCGGCATCTATTACTTTACTACTTTGATTCGAAGAAAACAGCTGCCAAAGCTCACCGATTCATCTCAGAAACTTATTCTGAGTCTGCTTCATCAGTTAAAAGATGTGAGTACTGGTATCGATGATTTAAAAGTGGTGGTTTTGATTTGAAAGACAAAGAACGTTCAGGTCAACCAAAAAAGTTCGAAGATGCCGAACTATTGGGAGTATGCATTAATTTTAAAGGGTTTTTTGGTAAAAATACGGCTTTATTGTGAAAAAATGGTTACAAATTGATCACTCAAAATATTATCCATCACTAGCCACTACTTTTTCCCATCTTTTTGGTAATAGGTGAATTCCACGTCGAAAGAACGACACATCTTTTGAGACTATGAATCGACCCATTTTTTGGTATCCTCATAAGAATGGAAGCGCTGCTCAAACAGGCTATGAGTCATTGATCAAAATAGGTAGTAATCGGAAGGAGCAAAATCTGGAGAATACGACGGGTATAGTAGGATATACCAGTTAAGCGCTTCTAACATTTCCTTGACCGATTCCGCAACAAGAGGCCAAGCGTTGTCGTGCTGAAAAATCACTTTGTCTTGTCTTTTCGCGTAATCTGGGCGTTTTTGCTTCAATGCTCGGCTCAATTGTATCAATTGTTATTAGTAGCGTTCCCCAGTGATGGTTTTGTTGTATTGAAGCAGCTCATAATGTACTACACCTAGCTGATCCCACCAAATACAGAGCATGAGCTTGGCGCCATGAATATTCGGCTTTGCCGTCGATGTTGATGGTTCGCTTGGCTTGTACCATGATTTTTTGCGCTTCGGATTATCGTAGCATATCCATTTTTCATCATCCGTCACGATACGATGCAAAAAACTTTTCCTTCTGTGTTTTTGAAGCAACAATTGACAGGTCATTTTGCGCCTTTCGACGTCCCTCGGCTTCAACTCGTACGGCACCCAATTTCCTTGCTTTTGAATTATTCCAATGGCTTTAAAACGTTTGGAAATCGTTGATCGATCAACATTTAATGATTCACCCTTATAGAAATATCATACTAAGAATCATTGATAATTACTTATTATCCAGTATTTTTAATACTGAAAATAAGTAATTATCAATGATTCTTAGTATGATATTTCTATAAGGGCTGCAAGTTCTTCTTACGTTTGACTCGGGTTTTGATCGAGTAAAGCTTTCACTTCCTTATCTTCAAACTTTTTGGCTAGCCTGAACGTTCCTTGTCTTCCGTGTCAAAATTTCTTTTTTTATAGCGTCGAAAACAGTACTCACATGTTGAAATCAATAGAGTATAATCACGATAAGCTTTCGACAGCATTCGTTGACTTTCAGCAGCACTTTTCTTCAAATGGAAGCAAAGAAGCAAAGCTTCCCGCAAATTGCGTTTTGTTGGCACAAAATTCGACATATTCAATGCTCAACAAAACAATATTGTTTACACTTCGACAAAATGACACATACTGAAAACTAAAGCCACATGATGGTGCTTTGAAGATAGCAACAATATGGCCCGATACGATATAGTACTACTTACGCCATCTCTTGAAAATGCTTTAAAATTAATGCACACTTCCAGTACAAGCATTGTTGGATGAAAACTCAGCTCAAACACTTCAAGAATTAGCTACAACATTAAATGTTGGTAAATCAACTGTTTTTGATCGTTTACACGCAATGGGAAAGATTAACAAAAAAGGCAAATGGGTTTCACATGAATTGTCTGAATTGGCTATTCAGAATTGTTTAACTATTTGCACTTCATTTCTTTCTCGTCATATCCTTATAGAAAAATATCACTGGCTGTGATAAATTGGCCAGTAATAAATAGTAATTTTATTACTCGTACGAGTAATAAAATTATTGAACGACAGTAATTATCACTGGTCAAATTATTATTTATCAGTATTACATGTCTATAAGGGCAAAAGAAGTAATTTTTGTATCAAATTGTAACTGACCATATAAAAAGTGGATATACTATGATAATCCTAAGCATAAAAAATCATGGGTAAATCCAACTGTCGACATCGACTCCAAAACGCAATATCTATGGAAGTAAGGTTTTGTTATTCATTTGATGGGACATGAAGGGCATCGTGTATTATGAGCTGCTCAAATCGAATCAAACAGTCACTGCTGAGCTTTATCAATTAATTGATTTGAATCGTAACGTCCTTTGAACCAGAAACGTCCAATAATAACTCAAGGAAAAGGCAAAGATTTTGTTACACGACAATGCTCGACCACACATTGCAAAACAGTTAAAGATACGTTATCAAAATTTCAATGGGAACTTATCACACGCCGCGTATTCATCAGACTGTGCTCCTTGAGATTATTACTTATTCGATCGATGCAGCACGGCCTTCTCTTATAGAAATATCATACTAAGAATCATTGATTAATTACTTATTTTCAGTATTAAAAGTACAATATTTAGTAATATTCTGTGATTCAAATATAGCTTTCAGTACTCAAGTATTTCAGTATTTAATGTTACAAATCCTACCTTATGATTGATTTCAATACTTAAATATTGATATGTAATACTTCATCCAGTGATAAAATACTTACGCAGAACATTGTCAATATTTAAATGCGATAAAATACTTCTGTGATACTGAATACTAATGTGATAAAATACTTACGCAGAACATTATCAATATATAATACTTTGCTAAGTGATGAAATACTTACGCAAAATACTGTTAAGATTAAAAGTATTAGCCCAGACAGCATACAATATTAGTAAGTTATTAGATAAATATTTATAAATATTTATTTTGAATTACTTTTTTAAAATATTATACAAATATTTTATAAATATTATATATATATATATATATATATATATATATA
>NW_022639740.1:202538-202730 GCF_010583005.1 Odontomachus brunneus | reverse complement strand
GATTTCTTTGATTTAAAATATCTATATATATAAGAATAAACAAATGATTTCTTTACAAGGGAAAATTAGTGTTTTTAAATGTAAAAACTGTTTAAATAAATATTTGCTTGTTTTAAAAGTAATTAAAATAAAAGTAAATCATTTTATAAATCTGAATAAATTATTTTCTATTATTAAAAGTTTTTTTATGTT
>NW_022639740.1:202040-202528 GCF_010583005.1 Odontomachus brunneus | reverse complement strand
GCATTTAATGGCAGTAGTTATTTGACCTAAGATGACGTCGCCAAGGTCAAGACACGGTCAACTTTGCTTTTTTCAGTAGAAATATATATTTTTTATTACGGAATTTTATTATACGTGAAAAAGCAAACAACTTTTGCTTGAAAAAATTTTTTATACGACCTCTATTTTCTAAGATATTTACGTAAATATCTACAAAATTATTGGTTTCAATAATTTTTTTCTTGAATTCTATCAACTTTACCGAAAAATATTAAGAGATAAAAATTGCTTATTTTGTTTTCAAAGAGCTCTGAGAATTTTTTCAGAATTTTGTGTTAACTTTTTAGTACTTCAAGAAAATGCAAGAAAATGCAGTACTAAAAAATTAATATAAAATTCTGAAAAATTCTCAGAACACTACAAGAACAAAATAAATAATTTTTATCTCTTGATATTTTTCGATAAAGTTGATAGAATTCAAGTAAAAAATTATTGAAACCAATAATTTT
>NW_022639740.1:201841-202030 GCF_010583005.1 Odontomachus brunneus | reverse complement strand
TCGTCTAAAATGTCGTCATCGATCTGTGACATTAGACTATCATTTTGACCATATACTCACGATATTTTTTATCATTCCTTGGTTATTTTTTATTCTGAATTTACTTAGATTTGGATGTCATTTTGACGGGTCTGCTACCTGGGAGAGGTCTCAGGCTCGAATCTCAGCAATGCACATACAGCACAGAAT
>NW_022639740.1:201667-201831 GCF_010583005.1 Odontomachus brunneus | reverse complement strand
ATTTACGTAAATATCTTAGAAAATAGAGGTCGTATAAAAAATTTTTTCAGGCAAAAGTTATTTGCTTTTTTACGTAAAATAAAATGCCGTAATAAAAAATATGTATTTCTGTTTAAAAAAGCAAAGTTAATGTTATCCTGACCTTGGTGACGTCATCTTCGGTC
>NW_022639740.1:201380-201657 GCF_010583005.1 Odontomachus brunneus | reverse complement strand
TTGCAATATTACTTTAGCAATATTGCAGTAATATTTAAAAAAATATTACGAATATATTTTATTTATTTACTAGTTATTTTTATTACTTGTATTTTAAATTCAGTAATGTTTTACATCAATAATACTTATAAAATAGTACTTAGAGTAGCACTCGTTAGTGGCAATCATTAATTTGTCTTATTGCATATTTTTTATACTTCTTATACCGTTTTTTCGGAGAAAAAACTTTCTTTAGATTTAATATTCGTACTTGTTCAATTTTGTGGTTTTTTTTTAT
>NW_022639740.1:201258-201370 GCF_010583005.1 Odontomachus brunneus | reverse complement strand
GGTCAAATAACTACTGTCATTAAATGCGACTTTTTAAGCCTTATAACTTTTATTCGAAACATTTTTCTCTAAAATGCTCCTTCGCCGAGTTATTGCCGTTCCGGTACTTTTT
>NW_022639740.1:197659-201248 GCF_010583005.1 Odontomachus brunneus | reverse complement strand
TAAATAATATTTTTTAAAAGTTTCTCTCAAAATTTAGTAATTCGATTTGTTTAATTTGGATTTTCTTGAATTTTTAATTTCTTTTGTTGGATTAATCATTATAACGTTTTGTTAAAAATGTAAAAGTAATTATCACTGGTTTACTACATCATATCAATATTCATCGTATATCGAATGTTGCATTGTTTCAATATCTTTCAATTAAAAAATTATCCAATAAACAAGTAAAAATTATATAACTATTATTTGGTGTTTGCTAGGTATGATATAATATACTGTGAACAATATAAGGATACATTATATAAACATGAATTGTAAGAACATCGTTGGAGTCATCAGAGTCACCGCGTCGATCGTCAGGTTAAGCAACAGTTTAATGTGGTCAGGACATGGATGGTGACCAGTGGTGGTATACTTGGGATCGAAATTATCGCAGGAGGATTCATGAAAGTTTGGAATGTGTTGACAACCTTCGATATCTAGTAGTTTATGAGACATGAGAAAATTAGGAATATAAGTATATTTTTGTAAACATTATGATTTTCTCATTTTTCACTTTTGCGTAATAATTCTTAGTATTTGATTACTATCAATATTTAACAGTGATTTTATTATCAGTATTCATCAGAAATTAAGTACTGGCCAAAAAATTACTGAATTACTGGTAATATTTAATCGCTAATAATTTTTCAGTATTTCTTAGTATGATATTTCTATAAGGGTTATGTATAACACAGGGAAACAAATTGAACTTTTTTATTGGTGCCGCCACTTTGATAGCTGATTCTGAAGGATTTTGGATCGCTGAAAACGAATCTGTTTTTATCCATCAGTTCTTGTTTTTTAAATAATCGCAATATTATTTTTTCTTTAATTTTAATATTTTGTGATTTTTTATTTTTTAACCAAAAAATGATATCGGGGTCTGTAGTACGGCATTTGACTCAGAAAGTTTCCCACAATATTGAAATTATTTTTGCGATAACCAAAAAAAGTTATTATATAAACCACAAAGCAAAAACTATAATAATATCGTCAAAAAATTGCAAAAATGGTAAAATTTCAAATAAAAAAGTCAATGTGCTCAATAAAAAAAAGTCAAAAAAAATATTGCGACCCATGTATCTGTAGCTTAACTATTCTGGATTAAAGATTTCTTCTGGGTCCAATTAACGATCATATGTTAAAAAGTTATTAAATTTAAATGTAAGGTACATGCCATTGTGCACGGATCTTTCCACGTCAACTGGACCGCTCCTGTCGTCGAAAGTAATTAAGAGTAAAATTAATGGACCAGCACATAAAATTAAAATAAAAATAAATACTTTTGAAGGTTGTGTGTCTTACTTTAAAATTCAAAATGACAGATCCAATATGGCGGATGCGAAAGCTAATATGTAGTCAAATATTCGTAAAAAGTGGTAATATGAGATAGCTGCCCTTATAGAAATATCATACTAAGAAATACTGAAAAATTATTAGTGATTAAATATTACCAGTAATTCAGTAATTTTTTGGCCAGTACTTAATTTCTGGTGAATACTGATGATAAAATCTCTGTTAAATATTGGTAGTAATCAAATACTGAGAATTATTATGCGAAGGTGAAAAATGAGAAAATCATAATGTTTACAAAAATATACTTATATTCCTAATTTTCTCATGTCTCATAAACTACTAGAATATCGAAGGTTGTCAACAACATTCCAAACTTTCATGAATCCTTCTGCGATAATTTCGATCCCAAGCGGTATATCACCACTGGCCACCATCCATGTCCTGACCGCATTAAACTGTTGCTTAACCTGACGATTGAGCGCGCACGCGGTGACTCTGATGACTCCAACGACGTTCTTACAATTCATGCTTATAAAAGTTGTAGTAAAAAGAAATCCATTATTTTTGCATGAAATTGAAGGCTTTATTTAGCATAGTTAGAATGATCCGATTTAGGTCAAATATGCACCATTTTGTTCGATAACTTCTTGCCATTTTGAAGGTAATTCCATTATGCCTCTCTCATAGAAACCTTTGTCCCTATTGGCAAAAAACTGGGACAGTCGATTTTCATAAGCTTCTCTTGAGGAGATTTTTCACCAGCAAAATCATTCGCCATAGACAGGAACAGGTAGTAATCACTTGGTGCCAGGTCCGGACTATAAGGTGGATGCATAAGAACCTCCCAACCAAGCTCCCGGAGCTTCTGGCGAGTCACTATCGATGTGTGTGGCCTGGCGTTGTCCTGATGGAACACAATTCGTCTCCTATTAGCCAAAGCTGGCCGCTTCTGGGCGATTGATTCCTTTAGACGGTCCAATTGTTGACAATACAGGTCCGAATTAAGAGTTTAGCCGTAGGGGAGCAGCTCATAGTGGATGATTCCCTGCCAATCCCATCAAACACACAGCAAAGCCTTCCTGACCGTCAATCCTGACTTGGCCACCGTTTGCGCCAGCTCACCGCGTTTCGACCACGACTGTTTTCGCTTGACGTTGTCGTAAGTGACCCACTTTTCATCACCAGTTATCATCCGCTGCAGAAATGGGTCGATTTTGTTGCGATTCAGCAGCGATTCGCAGATGGAAATTCGGTCCATGAGGTTTTTTTGCGTTAACTCGTGTGGCACCCATTCATCGAGCTTCTTTTTGTATCCAGTCTTATTCAAGTGGTTCCAAACGGTTTTTGTGCAACGTTTAGCTCCTGGGCAATCAAAACAGTGCTTACATGACGGTCGGATTCGACGATTTCCATTATTTTATCGACATTTTCGACAATTGGCCTTCCAGAGCGTGGTGCATCTTTGACATCAAAATTACCGGAACGGAATCGACAAAAACAAAATTGCGCGTGATTAGCTGTTACAGTATCAGGACCATAAACACTATTCTCATTTTCAGCCGCCTGGCTTGCGTTTTCGCCTTTATCGAAGAAAAACTGTAAAATATGGCGTATTTTCTCTTTGCTGGTATCCATCTTTGACGCGCGCTCAAACAATACTGAGCCAAACAATCACAAAACTGTCTCAGAAGTTTTTTTAGTACGAAATCTTATCTTTCTAATGCCATCTAGCGTAAACCGATCGCACTTGTACAACGCTAGATACACATTACTAAAGCCATCTATTGGAAAAATAATGGATTTCTTTTCACAACACCTTATATAATGTATCCTTATATTGTTCACAGTATATTATAACATACCTAGCAAACACCAAATAATAGTTATATAATTTTTACTTGTTTATTGGATAATTTTTTAATTGAAAGATATTGAAACAATGCAACATTCGATATACGATGAATATTGATATGATGTAGTAAACCAGTGATAATTACTTTTACATTTTTAACAAAACGTTATAATGATTAATCCAACAAAAAAAATTAAAAATTCAAGAAAATCTAAATTAAACAAATCGAATTACTAAATTTTGAGAGAAACTTTTAAAAAATATTATTTCAAACAATAGTGTTGTTTCATCAAATGACATGGTTTCCTTGAACGAAATAAAAGTTTTATTTTCATCATTTTAAAAAATGATATTTCGTTTAAGAATATAATATTTTAATGAAATAAAAAAAACCACAAA
>NW_022639740.1:196348-197649 GCF_010583005.1 Odontomachus brunneus | reverse complement strand
AGAAACTTTTAAAAAATATTATTTAAAACAATAGTGTTGTTTCATCAAATGACATGGTTTCCTTGAACGAAATAAAAGTTTTATTTTCATCATTTTAAAAAATGATATTTCGTTTAAGAATATAATATTTTAATGAAATAAAAAAAACCACAAATTTGAACAGGTACG
Organism: Odontomachus brunneus; assembly: GCF_010583005.1. Lineage (NCBI taxonomy): Eukaryota > Metazoa > Arthropoda > Insecta > Hymenoptera > Formicidae > Odontomachus > Odontomachus brunneus. The sequence goes on along the minus strand of NW_022639740.1, from coordinate 197,481 downwards.
AATATTAAATCTAAAGAAAGATTTTTCTCCGAAAAAACGGTATAAGAAGTATAAAAAATATGCAATAAGACAAATTAATGATTGCCACTAACGAGTGCTATTCTAAGTACTATTCTATAAGTATTATTGATATAAAACATTACTGAATTTGAAATACAAGTAACAAAAATAACTAGTAAATAAATAAAATATATTCGTAATATTTTTTTAAATATTACTGCAATATTGCTAAAGTAATATTGCAAATTAATGTCACTGCAAAGTCTCTGCAACATTGCACTGCAATATGCAATCTTGCAACGTTGTAGCAATGTTGCTGCAAGATTCTGTGCTGTATGTGCATTGCTAAGATTCGAGCCTGAGACCTCTCCCAGGTAGCAGACATCAAAATGACATCCAAATCTAAATAAGTTTAGGATAAAAAATAACCAAGGAATGATGAAAAATATCGTGAAAATATCGACAAAATGATAGTGTAATGTCAGATATCGATGACGACATTTTAGACGACTTAATGACGTTTTATGACGTCTCTAAACGTCAATCCCTTATAGAAATATCATACTAAGAATCATTGATAATTACTTATTATCCAGTATTTTTAATACTGAAAATAACTAATCATCAATGATTCTTAGTATGATATTTCTGATAAGGGAATAATACGTTTTTAAGACATTATACAGAAACGTCATTAAGATGTCACAAAGAAGACGTTTTAAAGACGTCGTTATTTAGTCATTTGACGTCATTCGACCAGTTATGACCAGTTTTTTACGTCATTTTGACGTGAGTCTGTTACTTGGGCTGATTCTTGTGTCGTTCACCTTAACTACTGCGTCACTGTCACTTTGATTGAGAGACGCTTTATATTGTGTATATATGGTATATCCATATACGAAAGCATATGATTTATTGGAAAAAAGAGAATAGATTCTTTTAAAATATATGTTTTAAAAAGTATGTAGAAAGTATATTTAAAAAATATTTACATGTTTTAAAAGTAAGTAAAATAAATTATTTTGTAAATTTAAATAAATTTTTTTCTGATAATAAAAGAAACTTTAATTTGAAACATAAAAAAATACTTTTAATATTAAAAAATAATTTATTTAGATTTATAAAATGATTTA
>NW_022639740.1:179203-196309 GCF_010583005.1 Odontomachus brunneus | reverse complement strand
AATCATTGATAATTACTTATTATCCAGTATTTTTAATACTGAAAATAAGTAATTATCAATGATTCTTAGTATGATATTTCTATAAGGATAAAACAAGCAAATATTTATTTAAACAGTTTTTACATTTAAAAACAGTAATTTTCTCCTTGTAAAAAAATCATTTGTTTATTCTTATATATATAGATATTTTAAATCAAAGAAATCACTTTTCTTATTTATAAATTCATAATTTTACAGCTTATTTTACAAATTAAAAAAAATATTTCTTTATATTTATTATATATTTTCTAAAATTTAACAAATACTTTTTTAAGTTAAGAAATTATACCCTTATAGAAATATCATACAAATAATCATTGATAATTACTTATTATCCAGTATTTTTAATACTGAAAATAAGTAATTATCAATGATTCTTAGTATGATATTTCTATAAGGGTATGTAACCAAATATATTTCTTTCATTTAAAGAATTTTTTTCTACTATACATTACCAATTTAAATTTCGATTTTCTTATTTCTTTATTAATTTAATAATTATAAATAATTATATTAATTTTTTTCTTGTGCAATATTTATAGAAATATTTACAAAATATTAATTTTTTGTTTACAATAAATATTATGGAAAATATTTAGTTATTTAGATATTTCTATATTTTAATAATATTTTGAATATAGATTTTCATAATTTTTCCTTTCTCTTTATGTATATATATATATAACATTTTAAAAAAGTAATTTAAAATAAATATTTATAAATATTTATCTAATAACTTACTAATATTGTATGCTGTCGGGGTTAATACTTTTAATCTTAACAGTACTTTGCGTAAGTATTTCATCACTTAGCAAGGTATTATATATTAGTATTTAAATATTGACAATGTTCTGCGTAAGTATTTTGTCACTAGACGAAGTATTATATCAATATTTAAATATTGAAATCAATCATAAGGTAGGATTTGTAACATTAAATATTGAAATACTTGAGTACTAAAAGCTGTATTTGAATCACAGAGTATTACTTAATACTGTACTTTTAATACTGAAAATAAGTAATTAATCAATGATTCTTAGTATGATATTTCTATAAGGGTGATGACACTAAATTGAAGTATATGAGATAAAAAAAATATAAAAATATAAAATATGAAAATATAGAAAGTATAAAAAATATACTCTAAATCCGAACCAGTGAAAAGTCACTGATATCAGTGCGAGGTATGCTACTGAACAAATTAATGGCATACTTGGCACTGTTAATCAGTGAATATTTACTGCTATTTAGTGAAATGCACTGATTCAGATTTAGAGAGTAAAAAATATAAAAATATAAAAACATAAAAAATAAAAAAATGTAAAAATATAAAAAAAGTAATAATATAAAAATATAAAAAATATAAAAATATAAAGATATTAAAAATGTAAAAATATAATTAATATAGAAATTAAAAATGCAAAAATACAAAGAATGTTTCAATAACCGAACAAATGTAACATTTTTATAATATTTGTAAGTTCGATTTTAAAAGTATAAATACGAGTCCAAACAAATGCGATATTTTAAAATTACTCGTAATTATTTAAGTAGTTGGAAATAATAATTGTAATATATTAGTCTTAAATTATAAAAAATGCATCGTTAATCTATAGCAAATTGACGGTTTACTATAACAATTTATAAAAAAATTCACAATTGCGTTGCATGTAAATTCCGCTCTGGCGAACCCAGAATCACAGAACGAGGGAATTGTTAACTCTGCACTTTTTTCATTTTTTATATATTAAATTTTTTAACATTTTCATTTTTTTTTATTTTGTATATTATTGTAACAAGTTCTATTAATATATTGTATTAAATATGTAACAAGTTATTGTAACAAGTTCTATTAATATATTGTATTGAATACAATCTACAATTTAACTTGTTCAATGTAAATTTGTTTTCGTCATATATAAATTTTATATTGCATACATACTTTAGAACTGGTTAAAATCTATATATTATTATTTGCAATGGAATATTCCAGGAAATAGAAAATGACACTGTTTATGATGGCAGATTGAAACTATAAATTTTATATATGCGTAAATATTTTTGCTGCCCCCAACGAGTGTTTCCGGATAAAATGCGATTGCCATAGTAGATCAATGCGGCAAGCGGCGCGCGAATTGTGAAAAACATACGTCACTTTTTGGTACATATATCGATGCGATTGTTCAAATGTGGTCGGTTTTAAACATAAATTATATAGTATACAAACTTTTGTATATTGAGTAAAATCATGGCTTCCTCACGAAGAAGCTGCTTGAATAATCCAGATGTATTTTGCTACATTTGTGGTAAATACATCTTGAAAAAACATAGAACATCTATTTGTGAGTTTGTGAAGAAAGCATATCTTAATAATTTTCATGTCCAGCTTAGACACCAAGATAAATCGTGGGCTCCTTATATTGTGTGCAAAACTCGCAAGGAGCATTTGCGGCAATGGACAAATGGAATGAGGAGTTGCTTGAAGTTTACAGTACCAATAATTTGGACGAAACCAAAAAACCATATATTAGGTTGTCGGAAAAGTCATGACGCTAGTTCATTTTTGGAAGTACTAGAGCCATTCGCATCTATGCTATTGCTATGTCATTTGACAGCTGACAGTTCTAGCTTCATTCTAAAAAAAAAAATTGAGCGATTTGGTTGAGTTTTGGAGATTTTATAACAAGTTGAAGATGGAAGACCAAACTGTGTATTTTTGCCACATATTACTGTTTTACTTCCGTAAAGGGAAGAACGTGCGTCAAGCTTGTGAAAAGTTGCATAAAGTTTACGGTGACAATGCTGTACATGAACGTCAGTGCCAATGATGGTTTATGAAATTCCGTGCTGGTGATTTTGATCTCAAAGACGTTCCTCGGTCAGGGAGGCCTATCGAGGTTGATGATAACAAAATAAAGGCATTGATCGAACCAAACCCACGTTACATGAGAGATTGCAGAAACATTGAACATCCATCATTCAAGCGTTCACGACCACCTGAAGAAGCTGGGATACATAAGCAAGCTCGATATTTGGGTTCCTCACAAACTCAAAGAAGTTCATTTGACAGCGCGTATAAATATCTGCAATATGCTCATTAAACGTGAGCAAAACGATCCTTTTTTGAAGCGACTGATAACTGGTGATGAGAAGTGGATTGTTTACAACAATGTGGTATGCAAACAGTTATAGTCTCGATGTAATGATTTGCCTCAAACGATATCGAAAGTAAACATTCATCAGAAGGTTATGTTCTCAGTGTGGTGGATTTTGAAGGTGTCGTGTTTTTTGAGCTTCTACCAAGGAACCAAACAATTAATTCGAATGTGTATTGTCGGCAATTTGACAGTTTGACAAATCCACCATCCCGAAACGTCCAGAGCTCGTTAATCGTAAAGTTCTTGTTGTGTAAAGCATTGGGCACTTGTTTCAGCACCTGCAGGTTCGACAAAATCCTCGTCTCTTTTCACACTTTTCTTATTCTGTATGTCATAGCTTATGTCTAATTCACAAGTATTCTCTGTGAGCTGTGATGGGTGATCTAAAGGAGAAACAAGTTCCATCGTTGACTTTGCAATAGTCTTGCTGAAGTCTTGATGTTGAATCGTCTTGCTGATTCAACATTAGGATATGTCCATTTATTTCGATTATTTCGATTAATACCGTTAATGTTTACGAAACAAAGTAACAATCATCTATTGGGTTGTCGGAAAAGTCATGACGTATTTTTTCTATGTTTTTCAAAAGTTATTTATTTATATAAAGAACACAGATCAATCAATGATATATTGCCCGTTTTGTTCGATAACCTTTTGCTATCTTTCAGTGAGTTTCATAATTCCTTGATCATAGAGGGACCTTGTTCAATTTTTCGCCTTATCGGCGAAAAATTGAACAAGATGCTGATTTACAGTCTCATCTGAATTGAACATTATATCACGTAAAGAGTTTTGAAAAGAGCGAAACAAGTGTAAGTCTGACGGCGCTAGGTCAGGCGAGTATGATGGGTTTGGCAACACATCCCATCCAACCTCCAATAATTTTTGACGGGTGATCAAACTTATGTGTGGTCTCACGTTGTCGTGATGGAATACAACTCCTTTACGATTAACGAACTCTGGACGTTTCGGGATGGTGGATTCGTCAAACTGTCAAATTGCCGACAATACACATTCGAATTAATTGTTTGGTTCCTTGGTAGAAGCTCAAAAAACACGACACCTTCAAAATCCACCACACTGAGAACATAACCTTCTGATGAATGTTTACTTTCGATATCGTTTGAGGCAAATCATTACATCGAGACTATAACTGTTTGCATACCACATTGTTGTAAACAATCCACTTCTCATCACCAGTTATCAGTCGCTTCAAAAAAGGATCGTTTTGCTCACGTTTAATGAGCATATTGCAGATATTTATACGCGCTGTCAAATGAACTTCTTTGAGTTTGTGAGGAACCCAAATATCGAGCTTGCTTATGTATCCCAGCTCGTTGGGGATTTGAACCTTTCAAAGAAGTCTTCCGAATTACTCATCTCTAGGTTGAGTGGAAAGAATTTACTCCATGCTGGAACGAAAATTATGTTTTATCGTACTAGAGGAAAGGATTTTTTGCCCTTTTTTCTCTGATGAAAAGAACCTAGTGTCCTGCAGTAATATCAAAGACATTTTAAGCAAATTGGGGATAATCCAAATGATTGGCGCCTTTTTATACATTTTTGTAGATAGCTCCAAGCGAAGTCTAAAAATGTGTTTTATTACATAATGGTAACAGATACGGTTCCATTCCAATTGATCATTCTACCAAGTTGAAAGAAGAATATGAATCAATCTCTCTAATTTTGGGAAAGATAAAATACCCAGAACATCAGTGGGTGTTTTGTGTAGATCTAAGGATGGTGAACTTTCTCCTTGGTCAGCAAAGTGGCTACACAAAATACCCGTGTTTTTTATGTCTTTGGGATAGTAGAGCTACACATGATCATTGGATCAGAAAAGAATGGCCTTTAAGAAAAGACATGGTAGTTGGAGAACACAATGTTATTAATGAAGAAAATACATGGTAGCTGGAGAACACAATGTTATGAACCGTTGGTTGACAGAGAGAAAATCATCCTGCCACCATTATACATAAAGCTTAGCCTTATGAAACAATTTTTAAAGGCTTTGAATACAGCATTTATACTTTAAATATTTAATAAACAAATTTCCTGAAGTGAGCTTGAACAAATTGAAAGCAGGTATTTTTGATAGTCCTCAGATAAGACAAGTTATAAAAGATCCACATTTTATAGGTTCAATGAATGAAATTGAGTGCCTGATCTTCGTTTGTTTTAATTGTCAAACGCTTGGTCTTCGTTTGTTTTAATTATCAAATGCTTTCTTGGCAACAATAAAGCAGACAACTATTCTGAATTGGTAGAGAATATGCTCATCAATTTTAATAAACTTGGGTGTCACATGAGCATCATTACCTTCACAAGATTCATAATCTCCACAATCATTTCAAACAGATCATTTTCCACAAAACCTTGATGATTTAAGCGATGAGCAAGGAGAAAGATTCCATCAGGATATAAAAACTATGGAAAACAGATATCAGGGAAGGTAGGATACCCACATGATAGCTGATTACTGCTGGAATCTTCAGCGCGAATGTCCTGATAAATCTCACTGTAGAAAATTCCATAAAAGAAGGTTCTTAGATGTAGAATAACAGATGATTTACGAAAAAGAAAATGACTAATCATTTACGTACAAAATTAAAAAATAACTAAAAAATAAAAAAGAATAAAAAAAATAAAAAATAACAAAAAAATTAAAACAAAAATAAAAAAGAAATAAAAAAATAGCAAAAAACAAAGAAAAAGCAAACAAAAAGAATAAAAAATAAAAAAGCAAAGAAAAAGTTATTAAATAAAAAATTTAAAAAAACAACAGAAAAATTTAAAAGAAATAAAAAATGTTTACTAAAAATATAAAAAAATATGTAGTCAACAAAGGAGGATGCCACGTCCTCTTTTTGCCACTTTGGATTCGGCAAAGAGCGGGATTTACAAGCAACATGAGTGACAATTTTTTTAATAAACTATTTTCTGTAAGTCAACTATTTATTTTATTGTAATTTAAATTTGCTACTTTAGATTCATTATTTCTAACTATTTAAGCATTTAAGAATAATGTTAGTCTTAATTATTTTCGACGACAGGAGTAGCTCAGTTGACTGCGGAAAGATCCATGCACAATGACATGTACCATACATTTAAATTCAATAACTTTTTAACACATGATCGTTAGTTGGATCCACAAGAAATCTTTAATCTAGAATAATTTAGTTACAGACTCATGGGTAGCAATATTTTTTCGATTTCTTTGACTGACTACATTGACTTTTTTATTCGAAATTTTATTGTTTTTTCCCGTTTTTTGATGATTTTATTACAGTTTTTGTGCTTTGTGGTTTATATAATAATTTTTTTTGATTATCGTAAAAATAATTTCAATATTGTGGGAAACTTTCTGAGTCAAATGCCGTATTACAGACCCCGATATCATTTTTTGGTTAAAAAATAAAAAAATTACAAAATATTAAAATTAAAGAAAAAATTATTTTGCAATTATTTGAAAAACAAGAATTGATGGATAAAAACGGAGTACAGATTCGTTTTTAGCGACCCAAAATCCTTCAGAATCAGCTATCAAAGTGGCGGCACCAAAATGTATGTTGCTCAGTGTAATTAGCTAGCGCATTATTTCTGTTTTAATTTTTACTGAAGAGGAGTTAAAACAGGTTGAAACGTATAAATTTGAAAAAGTTAATTATACTTTTAATTGTGTAATTGGATTTTTATTTTGTGTGATAGCACTCATTAATCAGTGTTTTGCGTCTAAAATACCCTTTCTTTTAATTTGTTTTAATTATATGTAAGAGTCAATAATAATTTATAATAATTTATATAAATATTTTTTTAGCGTACCTTACCAATTTAAATTTTGATTTTCTTATTTCTTCATTAATTTATTAGGTGCGCAACTAAGTTCCCGCTGTTTGTCAATAGATGGCTTCAGCAGTAAGTGCTGGTCGATTTTGACATATCCAAAACGTCATGAACCAAGCTTAGACATATGGTAAACAAACCGCTTTGACACGTTAGTGATTTTGTTTTGGCGTCATATACTTTTGGTTGTGTGAAAATGTCTGATTTTGTGCCAAATAATCGTCATTTGCGGGAAGTGTTGATTTTCTTATTTCATTCGAAGAAAATGGCGACTGAAGCGCATCGAGAGCTCCAAAAAGTTTACGGAGATGCTGCTCTAAGTGAAACAACGTGCCATGATTGGTTTCGTCGCTTCAAAGACGGTGATTTCGATGTTGACGACCGTCCGCGTGAAGGAAGGCCAAAAACCTTCGAAGACGCTGAATTGGAGGCATTGCTTGATGAGGATTCGTGTCAAACGCAAGAACAGCTTGCTTCAGCATTAGGAGTTACCCGCCAAGCCATTTCCAAGCGATTGCATGCGTTGGGAATGATTCAAAAGGAAGGAACTTGGGTTCCTTTTGATTTGAAGCCAAGGGACGTTGACCGTCGTTTTTTCGCCTGTGAACAACTGCTCCAGCGGCAAAAAAGGAAGGGTTTTCTTCATCGCATCGTGACGGGTGATGAAAAATGGATTCATTACAGCAACCCAAAGAAAAGAAAGTCATGGGGACTGCCCGGTCATGCTTTCGTCGGCTCAGCCGAATATTCACGCTGCGAAGGTTATGTTGTGTATTTGGTGGGACCAGGTCGGTGTTATTTATTATGAGCTGTTGAAACCGAACGAAACCATCACTGGGGAACGGTATCGAATTCAATTGATGCGATTGAGCCGAGCACTGCGCGAAAAACGGTCACAATACGAGCAGAGACACGAAAAAGTGATTCTACTGCATGACAACGCTCGGCCTCATGTTGCCAATCCCGTTAAAACCTACTTAGAAACGCTCAAATGGGAAGTCCTACCCCACCCGCCATATTCCCCAGATATTGCGCCGTCCGATTATTACTTGTTCCGTTCGATGGCACATGGTCTGGCTGATCAGCAGTTTCGCTCATATGAAGACATCAAAAAATGGCTTGATTCGTGGATAGCCTCACAAGACGAACGCTTTTACCGTAACGGTATTCGAGCTCTGCCAGAAAGATGGGAAAAAGTTGTAGCTAGCGATGGGCAATACTTTGAATAATTTATTTGTAATCATTTTTTCACAATAAAGTTGCATTTTCATAAAAAAAAACAGCGAGAACTTATTTGCGCACCTAATAATAAATAATTATATTTATTTTTTCATGTTTAATATTTATAGAAATATTTACAAAATATTACTACAAATTAATTTTTTGTTTACAATAAATATTGTATAAAATATTTAGATATTTAGCCTATATTTTAATAATATTTTCAATAATGATTTTCATACATTTTCCTCTCTCTCTTCATGTATATATAAAAAAATATTTATAAAATATTTATATAATATTTAAAAAAAATAATTTGAAATAAATATTTATAAATATTTATCATTAATATTGTGTGCTGTCTGGGTTAATACCTTAAATCTTGGCAGTACTTTGCGTAAGTATTTCATCACATAGCAAAGTATTACATATTAGTATTTAAATATTGACAATGCTCTGCGTAAGTATTTTATCGCTGAATAAAATATTGTATGTTAATATTTAAGTACGAGGGCAAGGTGAAAAGTTCTCGGCCTAACCATGAAAGACTGTGATTTTCAATTAAAAAAAGATTTTATTTTTCTACATAATCTCCCTTGACTTCAACACACTTGGTCCAGCGTTTCTTCAATATCAGTATTCCTTCCCGAAAGTGAGAGTCTGGAAGGCTGTTAAAATATTCATCTACGGCCCTCTCAACTTCTTCATTGGACGCGAAACGCTTTCCAGAAACAAATTTCTTCAGGTTTGGGAAGAGATGGAAGTCTGAGGGTGTTAAATCAGGAGAATAGGGGGGATGGCCGAGCAAATCGTACCCCAAATCCCGCAGTTTTCCCATTGCCAACACACTTTTGTGAGCAGGTGCGTTGTCCTGATGAAAGATGATTTTTTTCTTTTTCAAGCCAGGCCTCTTCTCGCGAATTTTGACATCCAGCTGGTCAAGAAGGTTAGGGTAATATTCGCCTGTAATTGTTCTGCCTTTTTCAAGGTAATCAATTAACAGGATCCCTTTGGCATCCCAAAACACACTGGCCATGACCTTTCCGGCAGATGCGATCGACTTCGCTTTCTTTGGCGCTGAACCACCGGCTTCCACCCACTGCTTCGACTGCTGTTTGGTTTCTGGCGTGTAGTGGTGGACCCATGTCTCATCCATGGTGACAAATCGCCGCACAAAATCGGTCGGATCCCTCTTGAATCGGTCCAACCATTGCTGCGAAAGTCGTTTGCGCATTTGCTTTTGATCTGCATTCAGCAAATGCGGCACCCACCTTGCGCAGAGCTTTCGCATCCCTAATTCTTCGTGCAAGATGTTTCGCACCCTTTCTTCCGATATGCCCACGGCCTCAGCTATCTCACACACCTTTACTCGCCTATCGTCCAACACGATATTGTGCACCTTTTCGATAGTTTCCGGTGTGGTTACAGTTTTTGGCCGTCCTTCACGTGGATCATCTTCGAGCGACGTGCGACCACGTTTAAATTCAGCTGCCCACTTTTTAACGGTTGAAATTGAAGGAGCAGAGTTCCCGTAAACTTTTGTCAACTTTGGATGAATTTCCTTAGGGATTAATCCATCCAAAACGAAGAATTTTATGACCGCACGATATTCAAGTTTATCCATTTTAATGAAACACGCGCGAGACGTGTACTGCAAAGACTCGTTTACACAAACTACTTGAGCGAACAAGTTGAAGCTTGTCATATGAACTAATGACATGTGCGCGCAGGCAGGAAACGTAAACTTTTGCCGATTGGAATGCCATCTCTGGGTCAGGCCGAGAACTTTTCACCTTACTCTCGTATTAAAATCAATCATAAGGTAGTACTTGTAACACTCAACACTGAAATACTTGAGCACTAAGAGATGCATTTGAATCACAGAATATTAAACACTGTACTTTTAATACTGAAAATAAGTAATTAATTAATGATTCTCAGTATATTTCTGTAAGGGTCCAATGCATTTTAATTTTAAGTAAGCATAATACCGCGAAATATTATCGTACTTGAAATCTTTTTTCACTTATTTTAAAGAGTGAAGTCTGTACTTTAAGAAGAATTCATTCGATTTTGAATTTACTCTCTCCCTTTCCCGCAGTCTTTTTAAAAGTAAAGACGTATTGCGTCTTCAAAAAATAGCACAATTTGACGTATCTTACGGAGTGGACTAAATTGTTTTCGTAAATTTTATAATAATCATCGTAAAGTATAAACTCTCTCTTATAATTAAAAAAAAGGCGAATTTTTTCGCGAACTTGCGACATATTAAAGTTATCTATGCACTTTTTTTAATTACTTAATTTGACGCATTCTACTAACAAAGGGAGAGCCAGGTAGTGCACTCATGAATTTCACTCAATTTCAGATATGTTTTAGTACTAACCTCTCACTAATTCGTGGACAAGTGGCACGATGCAATACTCAAGCATTCATGATAAATTTGTATCGAAAGGTTCTCATGTAACTTCTATACTGAATTAGCGAAAGAGTTTAGCAGGTAGCAGCGTAGCACAGAGGATAAGGCGTAGAACGCTGCGCGTTGTATGTTTGAGTCCTGACTTTTCTAATTTTCTTCTTTTTTTACAAAAAATTGCAATATGTGAACATATGTGGAGTAAGCAAATTATTATTTAATAATTATTAAATTTAATATTAATACTTTAAATGTAGTATTTTATATTCGCATATTTTAACGCCTGTAACCATACGAATAGTATCGATTCACAATACTCAAAGACAATAATTAAAGACTCCAAAATTATTTTTAAATCTGCTTTATTTTTATATCCGAAATTCTCTTCGGAATCCTGTTTGGAATGTGTACAAATTTTTGGATGATAATCATCATAAAACATTTGAAACACAATGATGCTTTACACCAAACACATTGAATAAAGCTTACAAATACATGGTTCTTTCAAATTTGTAAGAGAGAAGTAGATATCATTTACATTAAAAAAAATACTTCTTTCCGTAATTAATTTGGACTATACGACACGTTATAAACGGCTGCTCGACTGACAATGGAGTGAACCAAACAGCTAAATTTAAACCAAAGGCTATCCGTGTCTCTACTATCCTCTACCAGATAAAAAATAACGGTTTTCGTAGGTAGCAGATATAGCTGCCTCATAATCGATTTTTCGGCATCAGAAAAACTTGCACAGCAATAGAAAAGCCCTGACTAATCATGTAATATAATGTAAAACTAAAATTACTTGCAGAATTTTTTAATTTAAATTTAAAAATTATTTTGGAGTTTTTAATTGTATTGTGAATTTATACTATTCGTATGGTTACACTAAAAAAAAGTATTCTGCGTACAAAGTGAATTTTTCTCTAACCCCATATTCTAAAAGAAATATCTTATAGAAAGCATATTCATCTTTCATTAAAATGAATCACTCACCGTGCATTTATGAAATATTATTCTAATTGTGTTCTTCTTATATCAAGAGGAATATGTTAATTTGAAGCAGAATGCCCTTTTACGTGCAGTACGAGAAACGCAAAGAATTGTTATTTCGCTGCGTACTATACGATTGGTTGAAACCAAGCGTCATGCTTAGAGCTTCCACCGTCAATTCACTGTCGCTGTAGAGTAACATTTAAGTTAATAAAACCAATCAGGGCAAAAAGAACTAAGGTTTATTTATCATTATTGGTTTATTAATATAACTATACTCTCTATAAAAAAAATCGAATATAATTTCTGAACGTAGCCCTATATAGTGACATGTACGATTATTACCTTATTATATATTTATAAATAAATATTTTTAATAAATTAATAATTTTTTATGGATGCAAACAATTTACCACACATTTCGCCTCTTACTACGAAAAAATGTGACCAGTAAAGATAACCCAGATAGCAGAGATGAACAAGAGTTCCTAGAGAATTCATTTTAAAGAATACATATAGAACTAGAAAAATGAATACTTGAAGAATTCTTGAAGAATTAACCACAATAAGTTTGTCTTGAAGTATTCCTTAGGAGTCCATTATAGCGACTACTTTGCGACTTAATTCCTAGAACACTTTGAGGATTTGTAAAGAATTACAAATATTTTGTTTATAACAACTATTTTTTGCGTCTACATTCAGTACATGCCAGTGAGTGTATACCCAGTAAGCAAATTGAGCGTAGACTCAGATTGACATCAGATTCGAGCAGACTCTGTCGTCAGATCCATAGCCATCTACCGAGCCAATAAGCTGTTAGACTATCGCCAAAACCTGCCGACAAGTTCTGACAGCAGACTTACAGCAATATGTACGCTGAGTTTGTAGATATATATGTGACAGCAGAATGACGGCAGATTGCGCGCAGATCCTGTCGTTTCGTAGGTTCTTCAATTAAATATTTGATAGAAAATTTTCTCATAATTTTTCATAATTATTCATAGAATAAGTGCTTCCTCATAAATACTCATAAATACTCATAAAATACAATGAAAAAAAATTTTTTCTATATTATTTTTCATAATTTTTAAGATTTTTTCTGGTGAGATTCGAACTTAAACGGAAGACATCTTTTGGATAATCGTCCGTCGGCTTAGACATTACGCCAACTCGTCACTGGATAAAAAGTGCTTTCTATTCCCTTATAGAAATATCATATTAAGAATCATAGATAATTACTTATTATCCAGTATTTTTAATACTGAAAATAAGTAATTATCAATGATTCTTAGTATGATATTTCTATAAGGGTTGCTTATTTAAAGTTTAAGGAAGAAAAATCTTAGAATTTGTTCGCCTTTTAAACCGCAAAATATAGACGAAACTGTATAGCGTATAAATAATGTAAGAGAGATGATAATTCAAAATTAATTTTCCAGGGACTGTATAGAAAATCACTGCAATAAAACAGCAGATAATGACATTTTTCCATCATGCTAATAAAATACTGTGCTTTTATATGTGCAAATTAGGGGCGATTACGATAACCGGGGCCGCTCAAAATGACAGATGAGGGCGTTCCGTCTGAAAGGATGAGTGAGGAAACCCCTCAGTTGAAGGGATTCCCTACCACCCTCAGGGAACCTGTATCTCAAGTGTGCTAGGGGCGGGCGGGGACGCCATCTGCGACCCCGCCTCGCATCCCTCCGCTGCACCTCGTCCTCCTCTTCCCCCTCTGAAGAGGAGGTAGAGGGGGGGAGCAGTACTACCTTCGCCTCCCCCTTCCTGACTCTTTCGACGGCCTCCTTCCGCCCCATGACAGAGGAGCAGAAGGAGACCATCGCCTCTCAAGCCTCCTTGCTCCCGACCATAGCTTTGACTACGGCTGGGAGCGAGAGGTCCCTGCCCACCACTGCGATCAGGACATCGCACTCGGCAGCCCACGCCTAGCATACAGCCAGGGTGTGCTGCGAGGTGTCCCGATCGGCCGCATAGTGATAGCAGTGCGCCGTACGTTCTTTACCTATTCGACACAGGTACTCATCGAAGCAGCCGTGCCTTTGAGAGACTGACAGCTGTACCATTTGGTACAGTAACATTGTTTCTCTCTGTAGTTGCCGTGCGCTCAGGATCGCGCCAGAGATGTCGCTTCCAAACGGCATCTCTGAGCGTTATCTAGGAAGAGGATGTCGTGAGCGTGGAGCGTCAGGTAGCTCAGTGGTTTAGAGCAGTCGCCCGGCAAGCGAAAGACCGGGTTCGAGTTCCGGCCTAGCAAGACCGCGCTCTCGATATTTTTCTCTTTCTGGAACGAAAAAGATACGCAGATCTCGAACGCACGGCGTCTCGCCGCCACCTAGTATGCCCTCCTCCTTCTATGGTGCAGCAGTGAGCACCTGTGTCAGATGGAAGGTTAAACCGCCGTGGCCCCTGTCCACCTATTCGAGAAGACAGGGGCGGATGGCCTCGATGGTCCGCCTATCCGGCACGTTAGGCCCCCCGCGTTGCCTTTTCCAGCGCCGAAGGGCCTTACGCTGGGCCAGGGCTCGGATCCGCCCTATGGTCCCGGCCGACAAATCTTCCCTCTCTTCGCGGAACCTCCTTAGGCGGGTGTACGTGTCAGCGTGCACCCTAGCAAGGAGGTCCGCAGGGATTATGCCGGCCAGGACCGTGACGGCCGCATGCGACACGATCTGATAGGCGCGGGTGAGACGGTTGGCATGACGCGTTGGGCGCTATTGACTAGCGCCCTGATGCGTCGATTGGCCTCCATCTCACCTGCCTACACCGGGGCCCCGTATAGGGTCATAGAGTGGACCGTGTTGGCATACAGCCGTCTCACTAAGGTCTGTGGACCACCGAAGTTGGGCAGGAGGCAGACCAGCGCGCCCCCCATCCTGCCCAGCTTGGGGCTAAGTCGTTCGAAGTGTTCGACAAAGTCCCAAGTTCCATCCAAGGTGAGGCCCAGGTACTTCAACACGGGCCCCACCTCCACGCGAGTGTCTGCCACCATTATGTGGGCTCGTGGGGGCGGTCCCTCAGATCGAGCGTGCAGGAACAACGCTTCGGTCTTGTTGGGGGCCACCCTCAAACCCAGCGCCCGAATAGAGAGTACGGCGCATTTGACAGCAACGTTGGTTAGAGCCGTCGCTTCCCCCCAGTCGGCGCTCCCGGACAGCACTAGCGTGTCGTCCGCATAGCAGACGACTGTGCTGCCCGGGGGAAGAGCTGTCCTAAAGACGCGGTCATATGCGAGGTCCCACAAAGGAGGCCCAAGAACAGACCCCTGCGGGACCCCGCACCGCATGCTCTTTCCGCATTGAAGTCCGTCGCAGTTGATGAACTTCCTCTCCCGGAAGTGGAAGCCCGGACAATGTGGATCAGGTAGAAAGGGAAGCGGTGATACCGCATCGCCTCCTCCACCCGGTCCCAGGGGAGGGAGTTGAAGGCATTCGTTATGTCTAACGATGTCGCCACAACTACCCTCCCCTCTTCCACCTCCGCTTCCGCGAAGGCTCTCACACGGAGGATTGCGTTCACCGTGGAGCGGCCCACGCGGAAGCCGTACTGGGCATCGCTTAAATCCGTATCCTACTGGGAGAGGTGTCGCACGAGGCAGGCCACCACTATCCTTTCGAAGAATTTACCCATCTCGTCCAATAGGTAGATAGGCCTATATGCGGAAAAGGCATCTGGGGTCCGGCCCACCTTGGGTATGACCAGCCCCGCTCTTTTCCACCGACTGGGGAATGTGCCCGTCCTGAAGCACCCAGTGAAGAGGCGCCTCAGGCGGGCCCCGACATCGGCCAAGACCAGGGCCCATGCTCGGCCCGGGACCCCATCCGGTCCGGGGGCTTTCCTAACCCCACCGAGCCGACGGGCCGCCCGGGTCAGCTCGTCCCCGGACACTTCCCACTCCTCATTCCAGTCCGGCGGGGGACCCTCATACGGGAGGGGCGGCGGCCCCTCATCCGGGAAGAGGGTCTCCACCACGTTATTGAGGAGTGGGGTTCCATGCTTTCCGTGACCGGGGGCGCCAGGGTTTTAGTCTGCGCAAGACTATTCTATACGAGCGCCTCCATGGGTCTTTGTCCAGGGGGCTGAGCATATCTTAACAGGACCTGGCCTTGGTCTTCACGATCGCGACGCGCAGGGCCTTCCGTGTGGCTCGAAAGGCCCTGCGCGCTTCCGCCGCCTCGGCGACATCCCCCGCCCTTCTGGTCCGCTGCATACGGCGTCTGGCCCGGACGGAGGAACGCCTGAGATCGGCTATCTCCTCCGTACACCAGTACGCGGACCTGAAGGGCGTGGGGCGAACCCGGGGCATGGACGCATTACACGTGATCTCCATATCCGCCACGAGTCCATCCGCCTACTTCTATATTTCTCCCTGCACCATAAAGGGAGGAAGATCTTCCCCCCATGCCCACTCCGTCGCCACAATTGACACACGGAGGGCGTCTTCATTCATCTTTCGGAGGGCCCATTTACCGGACCGCCCTTGCTCCCTTTCTTGGCGGCGCTTGAGCACCTCAGGGGGAATGGTGGAAAGGGTCACCTCTATATACAGATGATCGGACCCAATGTCCACTCTTTCCGCCACCTTCCAGCCCCCCACCGCGCACGCCGCAGGGTCATTGACCCAGGTGAGGGCCATCAATGATGGATTCGCCCTGCGGGCGCACACAGGTGTTCACCGAGCCTTCGTTCAATAGACGAAGGCCCGACGACGCCGCCCAGCGCTCGGTGAGCCGACCACGGACGTTGGTGGCCGGGGAACCCCACGCCGAAGATTTGGCGTTGAAGTCCCCGGCCACCACAACCGGGTGAGGGGCACATCGTTTGATGACCCCTGACACCCGGTCCAGGTGCTCCTCGTAGTCGGCTCGCGTCCACCTTGGGGAAGCGTAGAGGGCGACCACTACCAAGGCCCCCCATCTCACCGCTACCAGGAACTCCTCGGCCTCGATGAGCGTCGGCCGGGGAAATTCCTGGCAGCACCTCCAACAAATGGCGACGAGCCCCCCGGAACCCCAAACCAACATGAATCGTCAGCCGGGATCCGGTAGGGCTCGGACGTCACGCCCAGGCCTGCCCCGCGTTCGGCCAGCGAGTGCAGGAACAGGTTCTGGGCGATCCTTGTGTGGCCTAAATTGACCTGGAGGAGTTTAGTCGCCATTTCTAGGCAGCAAATTTACCTCCTCTACAGTTACGGGGGCCATGCCCGCCCCCAATCCTCCTCCTACCTCCGTCGCCGGAGGAATCTCCTCCATCTGCACCTTATTTAGGACCTCTGGGTCCTCAGGTGGGTAAGCCTTCCCGCTTCTAAGCCTCCTGGGCTCTCTCCTCTCCTTCGAGGGAAGGACCTGCCCCTGAAGGTTCAGCAACCGGTTCCCTGGGGACCAGGGACCGCTGCTGACCTTCCTTCTGGGGGGGGGG